>NC_056766.1:24507500-24632500 GCF_018687715.1 Carya illinoinensis | reverse complement strand
CAGTTCCTCGTGATCGCACTTGAAGTTTTATAAGAAACGCGGAGATCGAGGTAAGTTAGCTTTTAACTTACTAGCAGTCTACTGTGTATGTGTGCTAAGTAAAGGAACTACAGTGTATGTATGTGTGTTATCATATATGTCATGCCATGCCAAGTTATCACGTAATTTTCTATTATACAGAATTTATTCTGTCATCAATTTTTTATCTGTTACATAATATATTCTGTCATGTATTACTGTACCTTACAAGTACGTCATGCTAAGTATGTCATCTATTACATGTATGTCAAGTCATGTTATATTCACTGTTGCAAGTATGTCATGTTAAATATGTTGTCTATTATATGTTATGCCATGTTACAAAATGTTTCTATCTCAAGTTGGTCATGTATTTCAAGTTATGTTCCAGTCACGTTATGTTGCGTCAGGGCTTCAATCATTTCATATTCCAGTCACGTTTCATCTTGATTACTTATGTATGGGGTCACAGCAATTGTGGCGCATACACAACAATTGTGACACGTAGAATACATGAGGCCACAACAACTGTGGAGTATGTATTTAAGTAGTTAAAGAATAAGTTTCCGTAGAATACATGGGGCCACAACAACTGTGGAGTATGTATTTACACGTAGAATATATGGGGCCACAACAACTGTGGAGTATGTATTTTTCATGTTAAGTCAAGTTTGTGTAGAATACATGGGGCCACAACAACTGTGGAGTATGTATTTATACGTAGAATACATGGGGCCACAACAACTGTGGAGTATGTATTTTTCATGTTAATTCAAGTTTCAGAGCAAGTTCATGCTAAGTCAAGTTTCAGATCAAGTTCATGTCAAGTCAAGTTCAGTTCATGTTTCAATTTAAGTTATGTCAATTATGCTATGTTGTACGCTAAGTTATGCTTTAATTACTTATGAATTTGATTATGCATTTATGTTTTTACTGTCATCCATGCATTATTAGCCTGTGTGGAAGTTTTTTGTTAACTTACTGAGATTTGTAATCAAATCTCACTTTGGTAGTCCCAACTACCATTCTCCCCCGAATGGTAGATCTTGTTACAGGACTTGAAGGAGAATCAGGAGCTGATCAATTGGACACAGTTGACTAAGCGACGGTGCGACATAAATGTTAATATAGTAATTAACGTAAATTACTACTTGTACGATTGAGTTGCATCTCTAGTACTTTTTGGATCATAACCATTTTGGACTAGTGTTGTGATCTTAGTTGTTCAATGGATTTTTATGTATGAAATATGTTTTAAGCATTTGGGATATTTTCAATTTGGTGCATAGTATTGCTAAAGAAAAAATTTATCCGCTGCGAATATTGCATATTGTTATATGCATGTTAGGAATATTGCATCTTATATGTCATGAATGGGGGCAGGTAACCTTGTGTTACATGTCTCGACGCTTCAAATGTCCATCCAATCCCAAACGGAATTTGGGGGCGTCACAATTGTTGCTACATCACTCACACCCGAAGAAGAGAAAAAGTTGCTGCGTGTATTGAGGGAGCATAGAACAGCCTTGGGATGGACTATTTCTAACATAAAAGGAATAAGTCCCTCCATTTGTATGCACAAAATTTTAATGGAGGAGCTTGACAAGCCAACGATCGAGCACCAAAGAAGATTAAATCCAGCAATGAAGGAAGTAGTGAGAGCTGAAATTTTGAAACTCCTTAATGCTGGAATCATTTATGCTATTTCAGACAGCTCATGGGTAAGTACAGTGCAAGTTGTACCAAAGAAGGGTGGAATGACGGTGGTGAAAAATGACAATAATGAGTTTATTCCTACAAGAACGGTCACGGGATGGCGTGTATGCATGGATTACTGCAAGTTGAATAAAGCAACAAGGAAGGATCATTTTCCACTTCCATTCATTGATCAAATGTTGGATTGATTGGCTGGGTACTCCTACTATTGTTTTTTGGATGGTTATTCGAGTTATAATCAGATTGCTATAGCTCCTAAAGATCAAGAGAAAACTACATTCACATGCCCTATGGAACGTTTGCTTTTAGGAGGATGCCCTTTGGATTGTGCAACGCCCCTGCGACATTTCAACGTTGCATGATGGCTATCTTTTCTGATATGGTGGAAGATATAATGGAAATTTTCATGGATGATTTTTCAGTTTTTGGTACATCTTTTGATCATTGTTTGCATAACTTAGCTCTTGTTTTGCAGAGATGTGAAGATAAGAATCTAGTCCTGAACTGGGAGAAGTGTCATTTCATAGTTCAAGAAGGGATTGTGCTTGGCCATAGAGTGTCATCTAAAGGAATTGAGGTGGATCGAGCCAATATTGCAACCATAGAGAAACTACCACCTCCAAAGAATGTGAAGGGAATCAGAAGTTTTCTGGGACGTGTAGGATTTTATAGAAGATTTATTAAGGATTTTTCTAAACTCTCTAAACCTTTATGTAATCTTCTTGAGAAAAATTCTGCATTTGACTTTGATGTTGTTTGTTTGCAGGCCTTTAATGCACTCAAGGAGAAACTAATTTCAGCACCAATTGTGATTGTGCCTGATTGGAGTCAACCTTTTGAAGTTATGTGCGATGCAAGTGACTTTGCAATTGGAGTAGTGTTGGGGCAAAGGCGAGACAAGCTGTTTAGAGCCATCTATTATGCAAGCCGGACATTGAATGAAGCTCAATTGAATTATACGACAACTAAGAAGGAGATGCTTGCTGTTGTGTTTGCTTGTGACAAATTTCGGTCCTACCTCATTGGTACAAAGGTGATAGTGTTCACTGATCATGAAGCACTTCGCTATTTGTTTGGCAAGAAGGACGCTAAGCCTAGGCTAATTCGTTGGATCCTACTTCTTCAAGAATTTGATTTGGAGATTCGAGACAAGAAAGGAAGTGAAAATTTAGTGGCTGACCATCTCTCTCAGTTAGAGCAAGAGGAAGAAAAAACAGATTCAGTGGTCCAAGAGGCATTCCCTGATGAGCAGTTGTTTGCATGTGGGATCAAGCTTCCGTGGTATGCTGATATTGTTAACTACCTAGCTTGTAAAGTTTTACCACCTGATCTTACTTACCATCAACGTAAGAAGTTCTTGCATGATGTGAATTATTATCTTTGGGATGAGCCTTTATTGTTCAAAAGATACCCTGATCAAATCATTAGAAGATGTGTGCCAGAAGAAGAGATGCAAGACATCCTCCATCATTGCCATTCATCATCATATGGAGGACACTTTGGAGCCACCCGTACAGCAGCTAAGGTACTTCAAAGTGGGTTCTTTTGGCCTTCTATTTTTCGTGATAGTTACACTTTGGTGAAAACTTGTGACCGGTGCCAACGTATGGGAAATATTTTAAGGCGTCATGAGTTACCACTGAAAGGTATCTTAGAAGTTGAGTTGTTTGATTTTTGGTGAATAGATTTTATGGGGCCTTTTCCTCCTTCTTTTGGTTTTGCTTATATGTTATTAGCAGTTGACTATGTGTCAAAATGGGTGGAAGCAATTGCTACAACAATAAATGATGCAAGGTAGTGCTCAAATTTCTGCACAAGAATATATTCACAAGATTTGGCACTCCACGAGCTATTATTAGTGATGAAGGGACTCACTTTTGCAACAAGTTGTTTGAAAATCTTCTTTCTAAATATGGTGTAAAGCACAAGATAGCACTTGCTTACCATTCTCAAACTAATGGTCAAGCTGAAATTTCAAATAGAGAAATCAATAACATCCTTGAAAAGATGGTCAAAACTAATAGAAAGGATTGGGCGAAGAAGCTTGATGATGCTTTGTGGGCATACTGTACAACCTTTAAAACACCTATCAGAATGTCTCTATACCGATTAGTGTTTGGAAAGGCATGTCATCTTACTGTGGAGTTGGAGCATAGAGCTTATTGGGCTGTAAAAAAGTTTAACTTTGATTTGAAGGCAGCAGGTGAAAAGCGACTTCTTCAATTGAATGAGATGGAAGAGTTCCGGAATGATGCATATGAAAATGTAAAGATCTATAAAGAAAGGACGAAGAAGTGGCATGACAAACAGATTCTTAGGTGAGAGTTTGCTCCAGGACAACAAGTTTTACTCTTCAATTCATGACTCAAACTCTTTCCAGGAAAGTTGAAATCAAGATGGACAGGTCCTTATACAATTCATGAAGTTTTCTCTTTTGGAGCAGTAGATTTGAAGGACAAGACAGGGAATATTTTCAGAATTAATGGTCAGAGATTGAAGCACTACTATGGAGAACAAATGGAGAGGAACTATGCATTTATTTCTCTTGGAGATCCTAATTGATGATGATTGAAAAGTCTAGCTGTAGACTTTAAAACACGCGCTTATGGGAGGCAACCCATAGATCTTTCTTTCATTCTTTCATTTATTTTATTATCTTTATTTATTTAGTTTTAATAAATTGGTTTTTGATGCAGGTTTATTTAGCATGAATAAAGAGCTGAAAAATTTTAAACTTCGGAAGATTCATCATGCAACCAGGGAAGTTCCTTTAATTTTTTCAATCCTTTTTACTTTTGCATTACAATGAGGACATTGTTTAGTTTAAGTTTAGGGGTGTAAACTCCTATAGTCATTTGATTCTCTTGTTTTCTAAGTCTTGGGTTATTGATGGGTTGTTTGATTCTCTTACCAAGCATGCATTGGAGTAAGATTGAATTCTCTATGACTCTAAAATTTGTGATTGAAGATGGTTTTGAGAAAAAATTTCAAAAATTTCTTTTATGTCAAGTGGAGTTTTGTGGACACTTTGGTTTAAATCTTTGACCTTGAACATAATTGAGCACATAGTCGTTTTTCTCTTATTCCATTTTGTTTATGAAGAGAAGAAGTTGAATTAATTGAAAGAGGGAAGTTCGATTTTGCTTTGCTCTAGAATCCGTTGATGGGTCCTTGAGGCGAAATCCTACTTGAGACCAAATATTAGAGAAATGATCTAGGCATTTCTTTGGCATAACCAAAAAAGCTTTCACAGCCGTCCTAAATATCATGCCATCATTACATGGTGTGTTTCCATAGTCAACCCCCTTGAGCCTTCATAAGCCTTTATTTATTCTTTGAACTACATAAACCATACCTGCTCTAAGCCTGAAAAACAATGAATCTACCTTTGATAGTTTGAGAAAATACTTCGGTAGAGAGTTACATTTAAAAGAGAAAATTGGTTTTGTTAAGCGGAGTATGTATCACCTCAGATTTTGTTAAAGGAATTGTTGGTATTGCTTCAGTGATTACAGCAACAATAATGCCACAAGTATGAGCATATTGCCAAGAAAGAGGTATGATTTGAATCATGTAGGTATCTCTTTTAGTGTTCTCTTCACTAAGTATTTTCCCAGTTTGCTTTGATTTTCCATATCCAGTTCTTTCTTAACCCTCACCCTGTGGCCTATCATTACAACCTTATTAAAGACCTTTTGATCTTTGATTTTGGTGTTGACTACATTAGTGGAGAGGATTTCTGAAAATTGGACTTATGGGGTTAAGTTTTAAGAGAATTCTTCTGATTTTGGTTGTTCTACTTTTATCTGAGTTTGCAGGTGGTTTGAGGTTAAATTGACTATAGCACATACACACTCAAGGTCTTAGCTTTAGGTTGAAGTAAACGCCTAACTCTTGCTTGACAAATTGCAAAATTTTTTATTGATTTTCTTGCTATCTTTGATGTTAAAAGAGTAAGATACTAGTGATGAAATCTAAATTCATAAAAGCTTAGTGAGTGATGATACTTCTCTTTGGGGTTGAGTTGATATTGCCTAAACTATTATTTGCTTTTCTTTTTATTTGAGGACAAACAAAGTTGTAAGTTTGGGGGTATTTGATGATTTGCAAAATTTCGTATTGCAGATTTTACAAGATCGCTCGAGCGGAGGCTTTTGGCCGTTCGAGCGAATTCAGGCAGATTCAAATGCTCGACTACCACTCGACAGTGAGCTCGAGCGAGTTGCAGGAAAACAAAGATCACTCGAGCGGAGGCTGTTGGCTGCCCCAGTGAAATCAGGCAGAGTCGAACGCTCGATGTGCGCTCGACACCCCGCTCGAGCGAACATCGTAATTTGATAGATCAAGGGTTTTCCACCGTCACACCATATAAAAGGAATTTTTCACTCTATGGCCGGAGCTGTTGATTGAAGAACACTTTTTGGGACAGAAAAACACAGCTAGAAGGATTCAATTCATATGTTTTGGAGAGGGAATTCCATATATTGCACGTACGTTGGAATCATACACGAGCACAGACGAGAGAAAAACATTGAATCATTTCCTTGAGTTTTTGAAGACGAGTTGCGGCTGCGAGCAGTATTTTTCAACGTTTATTTTCTTCCAATATTCTCAGAACAATTATGGTGAATTCATTTTTGTTGAATTCCATTTCTAGCATGAGCTAAATTTTATTTATTCTAGGAAAACGATGTAACCTATTTCCGAACTATGCTTGATTTTCTATGCTAATTTAAGGCAATTCTCTCTTCGTTTATCTGATTTATTCTGAGTTTATTGCTTCTAATTAACTGGCCATTGATTAGATGATATTTAATCTTGTGATTTTCTATCGAAAGAGGGAATCATAGGGTAGATCTTAAATACTTCAGCATAGGTAAATATAGAGATCGAAAGACTTGTATGAACCTATTTAGTAATTAAATTATTGATCTTATTGCTTTCTTGATTATTTAATTTGCATATTCTTGTGTGAATTGATAAACAAGAGTCATTTCCAATTGACTATCGAAAGAGGCTTTTGGATGAATTAGAGATTTGCTAATAGACGAAAAGAATTAATTAAATTAGCTGGATGAGAAAAGCATAGTGAAAAATTAGGTGAAATCGATTTCCTAGAAGTTTTCTTTCCCATAAATTTGATTTTTGAACGTAGTTTTATTTCCTTTGAGTATTTCTCTTTGAGTTGATCTTAGTTTAATTTGCAACTACAAAAATCTTAGTGATTCCTCTAGATAAAATTGAGATTAGTATAATTTTAGTATTTGGCAAAAGTAAGGTACCAATCCCTGAGGACGATCTTTTCTTATCACCTTATTATAAAACTATGATAATGTGCACTTGTAGTTTTGCACCGATCAATAGTCCCAAGACTACTTGACACAACTTCGAAAGAGACCATCTCCTCCAGGCAAACAAAGACTTTGAACATTCCCAAGTCAACCTAGCAAGATAGGTTAGTGATCATCAATGAAAATTTATGTCTTGGTTCCAATTTTGTAGTGCAAACAAAAGAGCAACCCCACTCGCCGAGTGCAAGGGTCAATGAGGCATGCCTAGTCATACATACCGCACAACCTCTGCCAAAGTATATGGGCAAGCTCAGGCTTATGTGCCGCTCGACCCCTCTCGCTGAGTGTGTGGGTGAACAAGGTGAGTTAGGCCTACATGATTCTCAACCTCCGCGAAGGAATTATGAGCGAGATCGGTCTTACATACTACTCGCCTCTCACCAAGTGCGAGGGTCAACGAGGTGTGCCCGGTCATACATACCGTGTGACCTCCGCCAAAGTAGATTGGCAAGCTATGGCTTACGTGACACTCTACCCCTCTCACTAAGCTCGAGGGTCAACTAGGTGAGTGTGGCTTACGTGCCTCTCGACCTCTACAAAGGAACTATGAGCAAGCTCGATCTTACATACTACTCGATCCCTCTCACTGAGTGTGGTGCTCAACAAGGCATGCCTAGTCATACATACCGCATGACTTCAGCCAAAGTATATGGGCGAGCTCAAGCTTACGTACCGCTCTACCCCCTCTCGTTGAGTGCGAGGGTCAACTAGGTGAGCTAGGCTTACAAGCCTCTCGACCTTTACAAGGAATTATGAGCGAGCTAGATCTTACATACCACTCGCCCCTTCTCACTGAGTGCAAGGGTCAACAAGGTATGCTTGGTCATACATACCACACGGTCTTTGCCAAAGTATAGGGGTGAGCTCAGGCTTACATGCTACTCAACCCCTCTCGCTAAGTGCGAGGGTCAATGAGGCGAGCTAAGCTTACATACCTCTCAACCTCCAAAAAAGAATTAGGGATGAGCTCGGTTTGTGCTTGGTCTTACAAGATAGCAAAAAAAAAAAAAAAAAAGGTCAGAAAGAAAAGAAAAGAAAAAGAAAATATATACCTGCATGGTGGGATCGAGGTGGATAGACCTGGTTTGTAAGTGGAATGTCCTCCACATCAGAACCTTATCTATCAGTAAGTATTTTTAGGTATTGACCATTTACTTTAAAAATCCAGCCATCCCTAGGGTCCTTTATTTCTACCGCCCTGTTTTCAAAAACATGTTTCACTACAAAGGGGCTAGTCCACCTAGACCAAAGTTTACCTGTGTGCTTGTTAAGTCCAAAATCATATAAATATACTTGGTCATTAGGCTCAAACATCTTCCTAAGAATATTTTTACCATAAAATGCTTTCATTTTAACATTATAGATTTTAGACTTAGACAAAGGTTTCAATTCAACTCTTGGTGCTTCCATACTTGACGAAATCTATTTTTCACCTTTCTTAGGCAACTACTCAAATTTTGGTTGCCAAGCCCGTGTGACATAATCTTGAGTTTAATAAAAAATAGCACAAATATCAACAACATTAGATGAATCACTAATAGTATCAAACTCAGAATTAACTAGGGAGTATTCAAGGGAATTAGAATCATGAGTTGAGTGAACTCCCTTGTCTATGAGTGTGTCAATCATGTAAGTTTGGTGGCACTCGTCATCCTCTATTTGCTGTTTTTCAATATGGAAAATATTCACCTTGAGAGTCATATTCCCAAAAGAGAGCTTCATTAGGCCATTAATAAGAGTATTAGTAGTAGTGAGGAAAGGTCTACCTAAAATTAAGGGGATTTTAGAATTAGAGTCAACAACAAAACTAGTGTTAAAGATTAAGAAATCAACAGGATAATAAAATTTGTCAATTTGGATCAAAACATCCTCAACTATCCCTCTCGGTTTCTTAACTGAAAGGTCAACTAATTGAAGCATGACAGAAGTTGGCTTAATTTCACTCAAACCAAGCTGCAAACAAATGGAATAAGGTAATAAATTAACACCAGCTCCTAAATCTAGTAAGGCTTGCCCAAACTTTTGATTCCCAATATTACATGCAATGGTTGGTCAACCAAGATTCTTGTACTTAGGAGGAATTCACTGCTCAATTAGAGCACTAACTTGCTCTGTTAGAAATGATGTCTTCTTAACATGGTGCTTCCTCTTAATTGTAAACAAATATTTTAGAACTTTTGCATAAGTAGGAACATGTTTAATAACATACAAAAGAGGAAGGTTAATCTTTACTTGCTTAAGGTTCTCCAAGATTTATTACTAGATTTTAAAGTTCATATACCAAATTTTAAAACCTGAGGAAATGGTACCTTAACTAGGCTCTTGATTACCGCACTTTATTGGGCAACTCGGTACTACCATTGCTTTGTTTCTCTTCAACATCCTCAGGCTTATTAGTTGTTGGGATGAGTAAGGACTTACCACTTCATGTCATAATGGCATTAACATCCCTCAAATTTTCTTGCACCATATGTTGACCTTGGGGCATGGGTTGAGGGAAGGGAACTTACCACACTCATTCACACTTAACGAAGTCATCAACTTGGATACATGACTTTTTACCTCATTGTTTTCTTCAACAACCTGCATAAGTAAAGAATCAAACTTTTTATTAGTTTGACCTTGTGCCTTAATAAAAGCATGTAAAGTATCTTCTAAGGGGTTCCTAGAAAAAGATGATGCATGATACTGTTTAGGGTAAGCTCTAGGTGGCTGTACAGGTTGCTAGTTTTAAGATTTCCAGCTGAAGTTTGGGTGATTTCTTCAATTAGGATTGTATGTATCTGAGTAGAGTGACATTGGCTTTTTATACATATCAAGAGAATTGCAATGTTCCTCATACACTACTCTCATCTCAACAAGTATTAGGAAATCTTGTGCATGATGATCTACTCCCTAACAAACAAAACAAAGTTTAGAGGCATCAACTTGGGGAATAATACGAGCTGCCATAGTTTTCTTCAACTTCAATGCCTCGAACTCTCTAGTTAGGCCCTTCATCTTTGTCTTTAAGTTATCTTCTTCTCTGAGATGATAGATGACTCCATTAGAATGAGTTTGATTGGAGCATGCTCGATTGGTACTATCAAAAGCATTTGGTCCTATCCAAGTGTGAGCTTTTTTTGCAAATTCATTCAAATACTCTATTGTCTCATCCAGGCCCTTCTACAAAAACTCACCATTATACATCATTTCTACAAATTGACGCTCCCTAAGAGTAAGACCTTCATAAAAATAGCTAACCAGAAGCCAGCTTTCATAACCATGATGGGGACACAAGCTAAGTAACTCTTTAAAACATTCCCATGCTTAATACAAAGTCTCACTATCCTTTTGTGTAAAAGTTGAAATTTGCCTTTTCAAATCATTTGTCTTATGATGAGGGAAGTATTTATTGAAAAAAAATTGGGTCATCTCAGTCAGAACATGGTCTCAATGAATACATCCAACTCTTCGCCTTATCATTTGGTGAGAAAGGAAAGAACTTAAGTCAAACAGTATCTATAGTACCAGGTTGATCATGAAATGTAGCAACAACCTCTTCAACCTTCCTAATATGCACATATGGATTTTCACTCTCCAAACCATGAGAAGTAGGGAGAAGTTTAATCATACCTGGTTTAAAATCCATTGGAGGAATATTAGGTGGAAATATAATGCATGATGGTGTGCTATGCGTGTAGGGTGAAGGTACTCATATAGAGTCCTAGGTTGATCTTCGTGGACACTCATTTTTTCAAGATTAGATCGATTGTCAAATAAAGGATTTGAAAAAAAAATTGATTCTGACTCTAGCACTGACATACAAGCTAACCTATCCAAGGTGTCTCTATATTTGTGCATGCAAGGTAAAAAAATTCTAAAAGAACACTACTAAAATAAAAAGAAAAAAGAAATAATGCAGCAATCTAAAAGAGGGAATGAAGTTGCATTCTTTACACGCTGTTAGAGTAAATTTTGCCTTGTATTGATTACTACACCGTACTCCCTAGCAATAGTGCCAAAATTTGATTATGCCCAAACTATTACATGATCGATATAGTATAGTTTAGGGTGTCGATCAATAGGGAGTCTGAAGAAACGTTACAAGATGCAAAGTTAAAGAACAAGATTAAATGACAATATGACAAGAATATGAAAATTCTACCTAAAGCAAGTAATTAAAATGAGATTAGGGCATGGATAAAAACTTAAGTAAAGCTTCGGGGTTCCATAAATCGGATCCAATACTCTACCTTTTTCAATCCAAACTATATACATAATTAAGAATTATAGCACCAAATTGCTAATAGGAAGATATGACATTATATGTGTTTATTTTCTCAAATTTAATTCTAGAATCTATTCCCCCTTAACAAACCAAAGCTTTCATGTATAAAAAGAAATATCAGATCTAAAGATAACCCTATGTTCACAAACAATAGTGCAGCAAAAGATCACATCAAAGGCATGAAAAACATGTTTAAGTCACAAATATATATTCATAATCCTATAGCTCAACCAAATTAAAGCATAGCAAGATTTAATATCATTGTCTCAAACTTATAATATCCAAAATAAATAGAGAATCGAATCCTAGAATCTTAAATAATAAAGCTTAATCTATGAATTGAAATAAAGTCAAAGTATTTTCACCAATCAATTTATGCCCTAAGCTTTACCCTAGAATTAGTTCTCCATAGGAGAACTCAAAAAGTACAAAAATAAAATGATTTTCTCTTCCATTTAGATTTGCCTCTTATGACTCTCCTCCTTCTCCATTTCGTGCTAATGATATGCTTATATAGGATAGGAAAGAAACCCTAATGTTTTCCTAATTTCCGTTTGAAAAATTGCCTAACTTTTAGGACTCAGCTTGGTAGCCCTATATATGCTTCAAGAGTTTGAATTTAGAAATCATTATTAGACATAGATTTCTAGTCCTTTAAGATAGCTTTCCAAAGCATCAAGAATCACATCAATATGATATGTGAGTAGAATTTTACAATCGAAATACTAAATTATGTCCCAGCTGTCTCCTAGCAAATTTCGGACTTGGACTTCTTGTAGTTTCCTTTTGTGATTTTTTGTCTTTTTTTCTTGAGCTAAATTGCTCTCAAACCCCATGAAAGTCCTTCTTTGAATTTGACTGGGTTTTGACTTGCTCTTTTATAGACTCTAAAATTAAACATAAAAATTTGATTAGGAGTATTCCAGAGTAAATAGAAACTCAATTCAAAAATACACATTAATTTCTATGATTTCTATTCACATTTTATCATTTTACTCCACTAACAGGGCATTTAGAGTGCACTTTCATACACTCATTAAGTGACAATTCGTTCCTCGAGATTCAGAAAACATATGCCTCCCAGAGCCTTATCAAATCTAGCACGAATCTAGTGAAAGGCCCTGCAAGAATGCCGTCGTGCACTTGGAGAGCGTTATCTAATGCCATCAATGTCGTGAGACTAATAGATATACATTAATGGCCAACTACCCAAGATCCATGCAGATTCATGGATGGAACATCGGCTACTGAATCAATCTCATTGGGAAGCCAAAAGCCACTGTATAGAAGGGAAACCGAAGGGATGGCAGACAAACAAACCATGTAAAGAAGAAACCAAAGATGCAAGGGAACAATCATGACGTTAAGATGTATTCGGTCTCTAAAAAAAAAGAGAGAAGAAAAAGAAGAAACAATAGTAGCAAGTGGGATCATTCGCGGGAAGCCCCAGGGTCCCCCTCAAGGCTAGTATGGCCCACCTCTAGAGAACTCGACCCCACTCTAAGCTCAGTGGAGTCTACCCCAGCCTCTTCAAGGCTACCTCCCCCTCAGTTGGCACCAGTGTCATCCTCGAAAGGATGGTCAGGAGGATCATCATCCTTAGGAAGGAACGCATCTGGAATCATAGCCCACATAATCTCAACGGTATGATTAAGAGGGGCTAGATTAGGCCGGAGATTTCTGAATTCAATAGCCCTCAAGTGCACTTCCAATGCCTTGAAACTTTCATGAGGGTTTAAGATGACATAGTTGCTCATCCTCTTAAGGCCCTCAAGGTACCCATGAGTCCAAGCATCATCTCGAACAAAGAGTGCCCTCCCCAACTGTTCACTTGAGCGAGTGGTGACATCTTTCACCTACAACAAGTCACTTCGCAGGTCCTAGTTTCCAACTTGGTTGTCACCTCATCCTCGCAAATCCTGGCTGTGGACAGTAAGGCCCCTCGGTCCTATGCAATGGTAGACAAGGTTGAGCACTCCTCCTCTAGCATCTTGACCCACTAGATGTCGAAATCCCTAAGGCCTCTCAGCATTTCATTCTCTGTGGGTCAGCCTCACCTCCCCTAGATTCGCTTGGGACCACCTCACTCAACTTATGGCTAGAAGAAGTGGGAGTGCCCACGAACATCAATAAAGGGCGAATGTGAGAGATGGCAACCCCTCCTCACTACCAAGGCCACGCCTGCTTCCCTTCCTGAAATCTCCAAGGACCACCGCAACCTTCTCAGTGAGGTAGGGACAGTAGGCTCAACCACTATGGTATTCCTAGGACTTGGCAAGATAGGGACAGCCGGCTTGGCCACCAACTGATTGTCTTCAATAGTGCCAATGGTTGTGTCCGCCGATAGCCCAACAGCCGTAACAACAGGTGAAGCGTCACCCGTGGTTGCTCCTTCTTGAGGAGATCTTTTGGGCAGAAGTACCCTCTTCAACGGACTCCAAATCCACCACGAGATGATCCAAGATTGCTATTAACTTGCATGATTACCTATATTTTATTACTTCTTAACTTTAAACTTTAGTATAATTTTATTTATTTTTGTCAGTTTTAGGCTTCATGGTTGTCGTTAAGTTTTATTTCAGATTTGAATTATTTTATCTTTAGAAGCTGGCAATTTGGATTTTAGAAGCTGAGCATTGGTTTTGGCACAGTGGCTTAAGGGACCAAAAGTAATGAAGAGTTTGGCACTTTGAAGAGAGAGTTTCAGTTTGGCTTTAGAAGAGTTTTGAATGCTGGAGCAAGACACATGATGCAGAACAAATTTAACATTGCAGGCCCTTTTAGGTTTGACTTGGCACATACCTAAGACGCCAACAGTTTTATCTTTTCATTTGGAGGCTGGCACGAAACAAACGCATGTTGGTTTGTCTTACGAGACACTCACGCATGAGTGAGGAGAAGCAAGCTGCTGTTTGGATTGGTGCATCACGTAACAAGGAGAAGCTAGCAGTTTGACTTGGCAAAAGAGAAGACTTGAATTAGCATGGGATTTTGGCTGGCACGTAGAAATTGATGGAAGTGAGAAACTCGAGGTTTTTATGCTGGGTTTTGAATGTAAAAAAGTAAGATGCACGGATGGATTTTTGCACCGATCAACTGCCTTGAATGCATACTCCTAGGCCAAGGATCCAGCAGTAAACACTAATGAAGGAGACATCTTCACATTCAACTCCGGAGGCAGTTCCACCACATGAGTTTGACTGGGCGCCCTATCCAAAACTGCATATGAACCAAGTTCCCCCCTCAAGGATGTGTCTCGCAACTTAGCAAGAATGCCTACGCCCCTCGGGCCATGGATCATGGCAAGTTCCACCACTAGAGCCATTGGAGAGAGTGATGTGGCAGACGTAGCAGGATTCACAAACTCTCCCTCCCCAGGGCACCAAATCAGCCTTGTAAAAGATGAAGAAGGAGTGAGGGGTTGTACAGGCACCATGACATAAGGGCAATCAGTGCCAACAGTCTTCAGGAATGCAAGGTCATTCCCATTGGACTTAGAGTGGACTTTTGTCCCCTTGCCCTCAAAGGGAAAGTGCAGAGCCCATTTCCTTGATGAGTCAAAAGACGGGCAGATGAAAATGCCACGAGCCAGAGGAACAACATGGCCCACCAGAGGAAGAAAGGTGGCAAGGTTGTCCTCCCCAAGGAGAAACTCCAAATGGACAAGAAGAGGATGTTGAGTTGCCCAATCCCAAATGATTGCAATACAACACAACTCATCTGGCGTAGCGATTGGGTGCACGACCCTATCTCTGGGTACAACCCCCATGAAGCCCTAATGGGGAACCTAGCAGGACCTATCTGACCAACCGGGAACTCCCACCCACGACCCAGACACAAAAAAGAATTTGCCGGTCCAATTGAAAACCTTATGATACCTTGGCTCCAACACCACAAGGGCACTCATTCCGCTGAAGCTATAGATGTCTCTCACATTGTGAGTCAAGAGAAACTCCCGATAAGTTAAATTGGAGTGCTTGGGGTCAGACTTCAACAAAGCCCATCGCCACAGAATACAACAACAAATCAAGATTTGCTAGGCATTTAGATGAAGTTGAGCGGGGGCCAACCTGAGGCGAAACAAGACATCACAGACCAGGCGAGGAAAAGGTTGTCTCAGCTTGCATAAGAACATGCTAGGGAAAAGGGTGACATGAGATGCTAAGCCATCAACACCGCAGCCCTCTCACGTGACGTTAGGGCTTTGAAAACCATCGGGTTTGGGACACGATATGTCAAAGCGTCTCGTATAGCTTGGCTCCAATGACCCAGCGTCAGGGTGACACTTAAGACTCATAGGTTTGACAAATTTTCGGGCAGCCATTTGGATAGTGAGAGTCCAACGAAGATTAGAGCACGGGAGGAAGTCAGGACAAATCGAAGGAAATGAGCGGAAGGAAGCAAGAGTTTGGCAGAAGTTATTAGCTCTCAATACATTATGAGTACAAAATGGGGGGAAAGGATTTAAAGCCAGAATACGTACGCAACCATGAAAGAAAGAGAACATCTGACAACCATCATTATAGAAAAGATGGAATGACCATCATTGAGCATTCGACTTAAGCCCCCGAGAGCCACATCGAGAACCGCAATGGGAGAGCCGAGATCAGACATGTGGAACAACCAAACCACCAATCTCTTCACTCAATTGGTAGGGTAGGAGCGACAAGTGGCAAGGTTAAATAGAAGCAAAGAAATTCCCATCGGCCTAGTCTGATGAGAACTGGCAGGGTAACTATTAGGGAGATTTTTGCCAGGGGCCTGAAGCCCACAAAGATCTGCCTAGACTAGGCATTAGAAGGCCCCTAGAGTCCCTCATTGGCCTCAAAGAAGGCTTGCAACCTACGTAGGTTGGGTATGATCATTCGGGTTAGGATGGGACATTACACAGGGAGCCCGGGAAGCCAAACTAGAGGAAAGAGAAGGAAACACACCAGAGAGAAAAGATGGGACTCCATAGTAGCACCAGGAGATTATGCTGCATTAAATGAGTTCACCAAACAATCATGGCACATTAATGACTTAACCCAGAGGGCCATACCGCATTAAAGACAGCATGGCAGAGGGAGCTCTGAGAGGACATCCCTTCCCCCAATTCATAGGGTATGGCCTTCTGACCCTTAAGGCTAAGTATATAAGGACCCCCAAGCCTTCAGGTAAAGGGATCGAATCCTCCCAACTAAGAATTGTTTACTAGATAATTTCCTGCCTCACGAACCACTACAGGATTATTACTGACTTAGGCGTTGGAGGTTTCTCGGGCTATCCCAGGTTCACCCTTTCCAACCTTTTCTTTGTCATTGCAGGCTAAAGAAAACGAAGACCCAGACCACTAAGAACCTAGCCCTTAGGTGTACAAAACATGCAGTCAATAGGAAGAGTGACAAAAGCATAGGCAAGTTTATTTGTGTAAATAGACTTTAAATTTTAATTTAATGTTTTCTACTACAAAACTCTTTCTTAGATTTATAAAATAGATTTTAAATTTCAAACTTAGACTCTTTCATATCCTAGGAAGGAAAGGGAAAATGTTTTAAAATGGCCAGTAATTCTCATCTCTTTTCCTAAAATCATTTTCTAAAATTCCACCACAAGGACATGTGCGACATCCTGGACTTTGCCAATTCTTCATTCATATTTTTATTAACCGGATAAGTATAGTTATTGGATCATGCAAGGCGATAGGGGATGCCAAGAGATATTTTTATATTTTGGATATTGGAGCTTTAGGTATGGAAGTCCACAAGAAAAGCCCACAAGGCCAATTGAAACCCTAAGTTGAACCCTAGGGTTTAAAAGGAGGCACCACATGGGCAAGGGAAGATCTTTTGTTTCCCTAGAAGCTCATCACCAGGAACCTAGGGAAGAAGCACCTTGGTTAGTACATTGGTGCCACTTAGCAAACACCTAGGACACATGCCCATTTCACCTACCCACATGCCACATGTCTCACATGCACACATCACATCTAGATACATTGAACATGGATGTGAAAATGGATGAGAAAAATGAGGGGACACGGTTTCGGTAACCCCAATAGACTACACAAGCACCAACAAGATTTTTGTGAGTTCCAATAGTGTTCTACACGCCACCGGTGATGCCCCAACTCTCACGTACAGAAACACGAGAACTGAGGCGTCGGGCTGATGACAACACAGGTTACCCCAACAATTATTGCCAAGTGTGTGTACATGCAAAAATTGTACAACATAAAGAACGCGGCGGATAATTAAAGTCAGTCAACTAATTACTAGAATTTTTTAAATACAAATTCGCTTAAATAAAAGCATACCAAAAAAATAGTACAATAATCCACTAACAACATCATAATCCAAAATACATAATTCAATAGTAGGAAAACAATTCACAACATAAGCAAAAGGCACCAAATCGCTCATTCGGCAGAGCCACCTCCTCAAGCTCAACCTCATCATATGCATCAAAATCTATGGTACCAAGAAACAGTATGCAAGTAAGTAATAATCCAAACAGCCCACAAGATAAAAATATATTCATGCAATAACAATATGCATGCACATGATAAAGATGCATGAGACCTGAAAATTCATTTTCCTCAAAAATGAATATTTCCCAATGCAAGCCAAAATCCCATTTTGGCCCAAAAACATATCCAGTCCATTAAAACATCCATTATTTTCCTCGAAAATGGCCCAACATAAAATCTACCATTTTTCCAAAAAATGATTCACATATTTCCATTAATCAAATCTCTCAATTTTTCCAGAAAATGGCCCAAATATCCAATTTTTTCATATGCACCATGATCTTCCCTAGGGATCATCTGTACACTCCAACTCTCATCGCCACACCATAGGTAACAACCACGCATGTGACTTTGTAACGATCGATACCCAGCTCCCCGCCCAGTGCGTACCATGACCACTCATCCTCTAGCCCCCACAAGTAGAGGGGTCATGGAGTCAGCACAACAACATTATCAGATTGTCCAAGCTTGTTGTCTCCCAGTGATAACTCAGGAAATATCACTCAGTATATTCTGCTCCCGAGTGACTAGAGGAGCTCCACTGACATAATGCCCCATCTCGGCTTAGGATCGTGATACACACGCATCCAAAAATCCATTTTCACATGAAAACCCAGTTTTCCTTTACAAACATGAACATGCATGCCCTCATGCAATGTATGACATGAAATAAATATCCAACAACCAACAAATCTGAACATCAACCAATCACACAAATAACTTCGTTCTCCAATCCAACAGACCCCTGACTCCTCAGACTCGGTCTGGCACAACCAACTAAATCACAAAGTATTGTTAATGCAAAATATATTTAAATCTTAAAGGTTATTTGGAAAATACTTACAACGCTTTAAAGGAAATAAAAATTTGAAAGTATGAGCACACGAACTCCCGATTTTGAAGGGACTAAAATGGGTTTCGAAAACACGATGGTTTTGAAGGGAAATTTTTGGAATAAATGGGCTGATTTTACTGAAATAAAATGGAAGATGATGACTGGAAAATGAGGTGTTCATGACAAAGTAAAATAACCAAGCCAAAAAAAAAAAAATCGAAGTGAAACTCACGACTTGGACAAAACAGGGCACTAAAATGGATCTAGAATAAGGCTCGGTTTTGAGGCCAAAACACTCGAAAAATGGAAGGGTTTCCCCACAATCAAGTACACAAAATTAATAGAGACAACTAGAGGGAAAACTGAGTCTCAAGCTTCACGTTTGGAGGCAAAATAGAGCACAAAAATCGGGAGCCAAATAGGTTGCGAAACAAGAGAAAAAGCAAGGGCTTTTACACCACAATAACAAGAAATACATAAGAAAAGAAGAATAGGAAAGAGGTGCACAAAAGCTTCGGCCAAACATGCAACAATGGAGAAAAATCCATGAAATAAAATGCAGAAAAAAAGAAGAGAGGGGATTCTGTTTATAGCAAAGAAGGAAGCAAAATGCAAGGTAAAATAAATGCAAGCTAATGGACTGAAAATGGTGGAAGAAATGTAGCACAAGAGAGGAAGAAGAAACTGTCTGTTGCAGGGGAAGAAGCAGATAGCGGCATAAGGGAAAAGAAGAGAAGAAGAAAGCCCTAAGGCTAGATGAAAATTGGTTGGGCCCAAAAACAAAGGAAAATCCCACAAAACAAAGCCCAATCCAAAAATAACGGTCCAGGAAAGAAGAAAAAAGCACAATAAAAATAATAAAAGCCAAATAAAAACACTACAACTCTATATTATTAGAATAAAATATTTAAAGCCCAACAATAGAATATTTAAAGCAAAGTGTAATTTATATGCAAAACAATAATTAATAACAAGAAAGCATATTAAAATAAATTGCACAACTTAAATCATAAAATAAATCTAACGAATAACACATTAAATTTAAAATAGGAGAACTATTATTTATAATAATTTAAATAATCTTTCATTAAAAATTCATGTAAAAATGGGGTATTACATCCTCCCCCCTTAAAATAAAATTTCATCCTCGAAATTGGCAAGGTCAAACATAACGCTAAAGCAAGTCATATGGTTCGACTAAGAGCAGGCTTAGGAAACATACCGTTAATCACCCAAACAAATATGGATATTGTTCTCTCATGTCTGCTTCTCTCGCCCAAGAGAAATCTTGAGCTAAAGGATCTCCCCATGCCACTTTTACCAAAGGTACCGACTTGGATCTCAGTCTTTGCTCTTTCTAATCCACAATCTGGGTCGGGGCAACTTCATAAGTAAGATTCGGTTGTAGCTGAATGCACTTTGGGTTGACGAAGCATGGCTCTTTCTGTCCAAAGCTCTTCTTCAATGATGATACATGGAATACATCATGAATTTCTCCAAAATAATCCGACAATGCAACTCTATAAGCAACGGGCCATATCTTCTCCAAAATCTGAAAAGGGCCAACATACCTCGGACTAAGTTTTCCTTTCTTACCAAAATGCATAACACCTTTCATGGGAGACTTTGAGATAAACCCAATCACCTTTCTCAAAAGATAAGTCTCTTTTCTACGTATCCGCATAACTTTTTTGACGACTCTGCGCTGCCGCCATTTTATTCCTTATAATCTGAACTTGACTTTGCATTTCTTGGATTATCTCGGGCCCAATTAACTTATTCTCACCAACTTCATCCCAACACAATGATGATGATCTGCACTTTCTCCCATAAAGAGTTTCATATGGTGCCATCTGAATTGATGCATGAAAACTGTTGTTTTAAGCAAATTCTATAAGTGGCAGATGATTTTCCCAACTTCCCTGGAATCCCATAACGCATGCCTGTAACATATCCTCAAGAGTCTAAATGGTGAGCTCCGATTGATCGTCGGTTTAAGGGTGATACAAAATTTCAATTTAGTACCTAAAGTTGCCTGCAAACTCTTCCAAAAATGAGACGTGGACTGTGGGTCTCGATCCAACACAATACTCTTGGGTATCCCGTGCAACTGCACTACTTCTTTAACATACAACCAAGTCAACTTTTCCAAAGAATCGGTATTATAGGTAGGCAAGAAATGGGCACTCTTGGTCAACCGATCAACAACCACCCAAATCAAGTTCTTTCCACTAGGAGTCCTTGGTAAACCCACTACAAAATCCATAGTAATGTCATCCCACTTCGACTCAAGAATAGGGAGAGGTTGAAGTATACCAGGATGCTTAGCTTTAACTTGACGGCACATGTCACATCTCTTAATGAACATGGCGATATCCTTTTTCATCCCTCCCACCAGTAATTTTTTTTTTAAGTCTCGATACATCTTTGCATTTCCAGGATGAACTGTATAAGGAGCCACATGAGCTTCTGCCAAAATTCATTCCTTAAATTCTGAATCTTTAGGAATTACTCTACGATTTCAAAACCGAAGAATTCTATCCTTATCCAAACTATAGTGCAAAGGTCCCTTAGATTTCCTAACTCTCTTCTTGATATCTAACAACTTCGGGTCCTTTCTCTAGAGAGTCTTCAATTCCTCAAAATCAACCACTCGAACATCAAGAACTGAAGACAACACTTATTCTTGCTATGAGCTCTCAATAAAGAAGCCTCCTCATCCCACAAAGAAGTGAGTCCAACCCCAACGATTCAGCCTCATCCACCAAATGAGACTTCCGACTCAATGCATATGTAACTAGATTTACTTTCCCTGGATGAAACTTGATCTCGCACTGATAATCGTTGATCAACTCTAACCATTGCCTCTGTCTCATATTGAGATTCTTCTGCGAGAATAGATGTTTCAAACTCTTGTGATTAGTGTAGACTTCACAAACTTCTCCATACAAATAATGCGGCCTAATCTTAAGGGCAAAAACTACAGCTGCCAATTCCAAATCATTCATAGGATAATTCTTCTCATGATCTTTCAACTGACAGGACACATATGCAAAAACTCATCCCTCCTACATAAGAACACATCCTCATCCAAACTTGGATGCATCGCTGTAAACCACAAACAGCTTGTGCGGCTCTGGAAGTGACAACATAGGTGCTGTTGTCAGTCTCTTCTTCAACTCTTGGAAACTTCTCTCGCACTTTTCTGACCAAAAAAACTTAGTATTCTTCCTAGTCAAGCAGTGAGAGGTCCAGATAATCAAGAAAATCCTTCCACAAATCTCCGATAATACCCAGAAAGTCCCAAGAAACTCTAAATCTCACGCACCGTTAAAGGACGTAGCCACGACAAAATAGCTTCCACCTTGCTAGGATCTACAGTGCACCATCTCGGGAAATTACATGTTCGAGAAATCTGACTTCTTCTAACCAAAACTCACACTTGCTAAGCTTTGCATACAACTGGTGTTCTCTAAACTTCCCAAGTACCAGACGAAGGTGATGAGCATGCTCTTCCAAATCCCAAGAATAAATTAAAATGACATCGATGAATATCACCACAAAAAAATCCAAGGTCGGAATACCTGATTCATCAAATCCATAAAGGCTACAAGGGCATTAGCTAACCTAAAAGGCATCATCTTAAACTCATAATGCCCATATCTCGATCTAAAAGTAGTCTTGGGTATATCCTTATCTCTCATCCTCAACTGGTAGTTCCTTGATCTTAAATCAATCTTCAAAAAAACAACTGCTTCTTGAAACTGATCAAACAAATCATCGATCTAAGGGAGAGGGTACTTATTCCTGATGGCCACCTTGTCGAGTTCTCGATAGTCAATACACATCCTAAGAGTACCATCTTTCTTCTTAACAAATAAAACAGGTGCTCCCCAAGGTGAAGTACTAGGCTGAATAAATCCCTCATCAACCAATTCTTGCAACTGAACCTTCAACTCTTTCAACTCGGCTGGTGCCATACTATAAGGAGCCTTGTGCATAGGAGCCACTCTAGATTCCAAATCGATAGGGAACTCCAACTTGCGAACTAGAGGTAACCTGGACAAATCATCCATGAACACATCCCAAAAATTCTTTCACAATTGGGATATCCACTAGAGACTTCTTCTCAAATGGCGTAGACACCACTTGAATCAACAAGGCATCCACTCCACAAGCTATCTCTCTCTTCGCTTGAATTGCAGATATAACTGCCGACCTTTCCTTCAACTTACTTCCCACAGATTACAAATAATCTCATTTCAGGAGTTGAAAGCTAATTACTCAACTTCGACAATTGATACTTGCAGAATATCGATACAGCCAATCCATTCCAATGATAATATCAAACCCAAGCAACTTGAAAACCATTAAATCTGACTCAACAGTCCTCCCACCAAAATTCAAAAGACAGCCTAAAGCAACTTTAGAGCACCACACAATGTCACTGTTATGGAGAGTCACTATCAAAGATTGTGATAAGGCCTCCGTGACTAGATTGCACATCCATGCAAAAGTGGTTGACACAAAAGACTGGAGTCAAATATGGTACAGGCATTAAAACCATACAAACGAACTCTACCTGAGGCAAATACATACACCAATGAAATTCAAAACAAACAACCCACACCAAGCATCAAATCCAAAGATTAAGTTAGACCCATACCTATAATCACCCCAGCATCCTGCGTCTCTGGTGCCTCATCGTCCACTTCTCCAGGAGTAACAACATAAACTCAATCTTGCACCACTTGCCTCTTGTTATTCCTACCACCACGTCGACCTCCACGGCTTCCTTGAAATGGGTTAGGACACTCGCGAGTAAAATGCCCCAGCTAGCCACAATTGAAACACCAAGTCCCACTGTGGGCACTCACCCCTGTGGTCTTTGTTACACCTACTGCAAACTAGAGTTTGACCTCCCACACATACATTGGAGGCTGCTTGAGATCGGGCCCCAGTCCTCTGTACAAACTTTTGAGGTGAACGGGAACTAATCCCTTCACTAGCAAAACTCCGCCTCTTCTTACTCGGAGGGGAGCCTACCACAAAACTATTCTCACACTACTCAAGGGTGGCCATATCAACTAACCTCTAAAAATTTGAAATCTAATGACTAGCTACCTATCTACGTATATCATGTTGCAGACCCTTATAGAAACGCTCGACCTGCATCTCTTCTTTCGCAATGAGGTGGGTAGCAAATTGCCAGAGCTATATAAATTTCTGGGCATATTGCTCAACCGACATATTTCCTTGGACCAAGTCACTAAATTCCTGCACCTTTTGTCACTTCACAAAAAGGGGAAAGAAAAGGTCATCAAATTCTTTCTTGAAACGCTGCCAAGACACAACAGCAAATAACCCCAACTCCATCACCAAAAGCTCTCGTCTAGTCTTCCATCAATTTGCCGCATCACCTTGAAGCAGATAACTCACATATAGCACTTGTTGAGCCTCAATGCATCCACAAACTTCAAATTTCCTCTCTAAATCTTCAATCCACCTTCCAGCCTAAAGTGGATCCTCTTCACCACTAAAACACAAGAGTCCTATGCACCTCCAAATGTAGGTGCATTCGACTAGGCAATTACTGGTTTCTTGCTAGGGCTTTCAACGAGATGGTTGCCACCAGGGGCTCTATAGGGCCTCCAATGGTGGTAGAGAGGGGTCGTTCTTTTGTAGAGCTGGTCTTGGTCACACCTCAACCTATCCTTGAGGTTGTGGTTCTATTTCAGGCTCCCAAAGTTACAGATGGTGAGGTCTTTGTGCAGTTCTCCAGAGAAGAAATTGATAGATTTGCGGTCCCTTTTCGATATGCTATGTTAATCTGAGGCAAAGGCCTTCATTGGATCGGATACGTTTATTCATCAATAGGAGATGGGGCCTTTCTACTTAGCCAATGGTCTCAACAATGAGAAAGCAAGGAACATTTTTGTTCAATTCTCTTTGGAGGAAGATTTTCTTAAGGCAATGTCCCATGAAAGCTGCGTTATTGATGGTGTTAGCTATAGAAACTTTTACTGGATGGTGGATTTTTCCAAAGATGTGGAATCCATGATGGCCCTTGTTTGGATTTACTTGTCGGGGCTTGCCCCAAATTACTATCAGGAGTCTTATTTGCGCAACATCACAACATTGGTGGGTTCTCTCCTTCATAGAGACAATGCGACCAAATGTGCAACATGCACAGACGGGGCTAGAGTCTGTGTTTTGATGGATGTCTATCAGAAACAGGTGACCCATGTGTGGATTGGAATCCCTCGTTAGCCATCAAGTGTACACCAAGAGATTATCTATGAAACTCTCCTAGATTTTTGTTCCAGATGCAATGTTCAAGGGCATACCAGTGGAACTTGTAAGCTGTTGGTGAAGGTAAAGGGAAAAAGAAGGATGTGGGTCCAATTTGGAGGCTGCAAAAATCAAAGGAATCAGTGAAGGAAACAAAGAATAGTTTGAAGTTGTTGGCTTCAAATGCACCAATGGTGGTGCCTACGACTGGGGGTCAGGAGATGGGGTCTTCTATTTTGATGGACACTGTGGGTGATGTCTTGGCTTCCAAGGATGTTAATCTTGACGTTACTAACACTGAGGTTGCTCAGGCAGTTGCTCTAGAGGGGAGTGAATGCTTGGGGGTGTCTTGTGGGGAGTGAGTTTTGGTGGGGTCTAATAAAGTGTTGCCTGGGGAGAACGTTGATGTGATGAAGGTTGTTGTCGATCTGGAGCATGAGGGAAATGTGGACTCTGGTAGCATTGAACAGAAGGGTGATGATATATCTATTGGAGAACTATTGGAAGGTTGTACTAATTTCAATGTTATGGAGGAAATCCTTGAGATTGGCAGCGGTTCTAGAAGTTCTGAAGGGGTTGGTGGACAGGTTAGTGGGTCCTTTACTATGTATGGACTCTCAGATGGGGTTGAATTGGAAACTCTATATGTTAAAGTCAAGGAGTCGGCCAAGGAGAGGGCTGATTTGAGACTGGAAGAGACTCAGGTAGGGAATGTGATGGGGAAATCAGGATCTCTCTCGGACTCAGAGGGAGTGGGGGCATTACTACATATTGCGAAAGATAAGGATGGTGTGTCGGATACTGAAACCTTGAAACCAAAGCTAAGAACTAGTATGAAATTGCACAGCTCTAAACAGGCTCCTAGCAGGCTTGATAAATGTTAGCAAATCTTCTCTACTGGAATTTTTGAGGTCTTGGCACCTCGAGGGCATGGCTACGTGTTATGCTAAAATCTCTAAAGCTGACAGTTTTAATAGTTACAGAGCTTTTTCTTCTAGACTGTAAACTTAATCGATGGTAGGGTATTTCGAATTTTGATGGTTCTTATTCAAATGGTGTTTCTGGTGGTAAGATGTGGGTCTTTTGGCAAGATGACGTTCACATAAATATTATCCATGAATAGAATCAGCATGTTACTTTTATGATTAATTCTTGATTGATTGTTTCTGTTGTCTATGCAAAATGTACCTACATGGAGAGAAGGGCGATTGGGATGACCTTCTTCCATTTGATACTTTACAGAAACCTTGGATGATTATTGGAGACTTTAATACGATTCGACATGATGGGGAAAGAAGAGGAGGGTGCCCAAGACTCCCTATGGCCATGGATGAATTTTCCTCCTTTATTCAAAATGGTGGTTTGATAGAAGTGCCTTTCTCTGGAAATAAATTGTCTTGGTGTAATGGGCGTGGTGGTTTGGCTTGGAGGCTTGGTTAGATAGGGCTCTATCTAATACAAGGTTGCTCGATATGTGTCCAATGGTGTCAATGGAATATTTGCATCGAAAATCATCTAATCATGCGCCTATGTCTCTTCAGTTAGTGAATTCTACTCTAAGGTATGGTCCTAGCATTTTCAGATTCCAGCAGATGTGGACCTTGCATGACAGGTTCTTGGAGTTTGTTTCTAACTTATGGCTGGAGGAGGTGAGTGGAGATGGCTTGTGGAAACTTGCAGCTACGCTAAAAAAAGTCAACAATGCTCTTAAAAGCTGGAACCGTTAGGTTTTTGGGTCAACTACAATGAACCTAAAAAAATTGGAGGAGAAAGTTGAACACAGGGAGGCACAACTGCAAGAGGCTTATTCTCAAGAAGTCGAGTTGGAGTTGCTCACTGCTCAAGCGGATTTAAAGTCTTGGCTGAAAAAAGAGGAGACTCGCATTGTAGAGAAAATTAAAAATACGTGGATAGGGCATGGGGACATAAATGCTTCTTTCTTTGCAGCTTTAATGACCAGGAAGAAGAATAAGATTAATTCCATGCAAGTGCCGGATGGATGTTTGTTGTCAACGTTGGAAGAGATTCATAATGAAGTGGTTTCACACTTTACTAAATTTTTGAGTTCCAGGTCAACAACTGTAGTGTTGAATTTAGCTGATTTTATTCAGGAAGAGGTAAGGGAAGTTGAAAATCAGAATATTTGCCTGAGGCCAACCGAGCAGGAAATTAAGGATGCCTATTTTGACATCTTGATTAATAGTAGTCCTGGTCCAGATGGCTTCACTTCTGGTTTTTTTCAGCATTGTTGGGATTTTGTTAAGATGGACTTGATCAAGGCTGCTCAGGATTTTTTTGCAAGCACTCTTTTCCCGAGGTACTATTCCGCTTCCTTTATTGTTTTGATT
Organism: Carya illinoinensis; assembly: GCF_018687715.1. Taxonomy (NCBI): domain Eukaryota; kingdom Viridiplantae; phylum Streptophyta; class Magnoliopsida; order Fagales; family Juglandaceae; genus Carya; species Carya illinoinensis. Next base: position 24,605,163 of record NC_056766.1, on the reverse strand, counting down.
TTGAAAGTGCCAAATCCTTGCTCATTTGATAAATTCAAGCCTATTAGCCTATGCTCGATTGTTTATAAAATATGTTCGAAGTTGCTTGTGAATAGACTATTTGCGGTCTTGAATCGGTTGATATCTGAAGAGCAAGGGGCTTTTTTAACCAGGGAGGAGTATTTTTTAGAATATAAGCCTTATGTAGGAATTGGTTCAAGGTATTAATTAAGAAATTAGGGGGGTAATATTATGATGAAAATTGATATGGCCAAGGCTTATGATACGATTGACTGGGATTTTTTGCTCGCATTTTTGAAAGCTTTTGGCTTTTCACTGGAGGTTTGCAATCTGATATCCAATTGTGTGTCGTCAGTGTGGTTTTATGTGGTCATGAACGGCACTTCTAAAGGTTTCTTTAAGGGTGGAAGGGGTCTCTGTCAGGGGTATCCCTTATCTCCCTACTTATTCATTTTGGTGGAGGAGGTGTTTTCTCGACTTTTGCGCAATAAATTCCAAGATGGTTCTATTGGCCATTATTCATAGCCTCGTAATGGTCTGTTAATATCTCATCTGCTTTATGCGGATGACATGGTTATCTTCTCTACAGGAAGGAAGAAAGATATGAATAATATTTTAGAAGTTCTGGAGCTTTATGCCCAATGGTTTGGTCAAGTGGTCAGTGCAGCAAAAGTCTTCTGTTTTTTTCTCAAACCGTATCCCAGATACAAGACGCTAGGAGTTGCTTAGAATGTCTGGCTTTTCAATGGGACATTTTCCAGTGAGGTATTTAGGGGTTCCTATTTTCTCAAGTAGGGTGAAGTCATGTTATTTTGATGATTTTTTGATGAAAATTTCTAAAAATATTGATGGTTGGAAGATGCAGTCTCTTTCCTCTGGTGCTAGATTGCTTTTGATTAAGCATGTTCTTTCGAGTTTGCCGGTTCATTTATTATCTGTCTTACCAGTGCCTAAACCAATTTTTAGCAAGATTAATAATTTATTTAGCACCTTTTTCTAGGGTTCGTCGGAAGGACGACCAAGGAGGAAATGGGTGAGTTGGGATTTGGTTTGCAAGCCCGTCGATCACGGTGGTGTGGGGTTGAGAAATATTGTGGATGTCTATAGCTCCCTTCAATTCAAATTTTCTTGTAAGTTCCTCTCGGAGGATACTTTATGGTCTCATTTCTTTAAATCCAAGTACGTGAAGTGTCATCATTTCTCTCTTGTTGATTCGTCTAAAGGCTCTAGATTTTGGAAGATGCTTATTAAATCAGTTCATTGTGTTGTTGATAAATCAGTCTGGCATGTGAAAGAAGGGAATTTATCCTTTTGGCATGACAAGTGGATGGACTTTGGTCCCTTGTGCCAAGCTGTATAGATTACTGATTTTCCTCTTTTAAAAATAAAAGATTGCATGGTGGAGCATAGTTGGGATGTGGACTTGATTGTCCACCTAGTGGGTCAGGAGGTTGCTAATGATATTCTTTTTAATGTTGGTGCTACCAAGCCTGGGACCGATATGTTAATATGGCTTGGTAGTAGGAATGGATGGTTTTCAACGTCAAGTGCTTGGGATTGGATTCATGTTTCAGTTCCAAAGCATCAATGGACATACTGGATTTTGCATTCTGCCTTTGCCAAGAAAATTTTCAATTGTTCTATGGAAGGCAATGAACAATAGTTTGAGTGTGGATGAGAGGATTAGGTGTATTGGCATCCCTTTGGTCTCTAAATGTGAATGTTGTCCACATGGTGGTTTTGAAGATCTAAATCATGTTCTTTACAGTGGTGAGATTGCAACTAGACTTTGGAAAATGTGCTCTAATTTCTTGGGTGTTCCTTATGTGGCTAATCGGTCTTGGTTGACAACTATTGAAGCTTGGTTTTGAAGAACTAAGAAGTCCTCAAAGGTTGGTAGTTTAATTGGGCTAGTTCCTTGTATTTTAGTATGGAATCTATGGATGTGGAGGTGTTCGGCACATATGCAAGGACGTAAGGATTGCATTAATATTTTGTAGGGGAAGGTTAAATACTGGCTACATTGGGTTGGTTTGAGGCTTAGGGAGGTTGGGAAACTACATGACCGTGACAAAGAAATCTTAGAAGATTTAAATTTGCCTGCTGTTTCTTTTTCAAAAAATAAGTTTATGGCAATATCTTGGGAGAAGTCGGAGGTGGGCTGGTTTAAATTAAACATGGATGGTAGTAGTTTGGCGAACCCGAGAGAGTTGGGTGTTGGGGGGCTGATTAGAGACCATGAAGGCAATATGGTTGTTGCTTTTTCTGACTATATTGATGTTGGGTCAAATAATAAAGCTGAGTTTCTAGGGGTGTTGTATGGTTTGTACACATGCAAGGCTCTGGGATTCATGAATATTGTGGTTGAACTAGACTCATCTCTAATTGTGAATTGGCTGGAGAAAGGTAGATGTCAAGTTTGGTACTTGGAGGATTTTTGGGAAGAACTCACCTTGATCATCCGTGACCTTAATATTCAATTTCAACATGTGTTTAGAGAGGGTAATAAAGCTTCAAACTAGCTTGCTAAGGGTGGGAGTGCTTGGCTAATCAGGAGTTTTGCGGAATAATGTTCCAAGGGAGCTCAAAGGAATTTTTGGATAAATGTGGTTTACCATGCCTTTGAATGAGGTAAGGGGGGTTGTGAAGGGCTGAAACTAGTTTGCTGGTGTTCATTTACGTGAGATTGGATGGTTGACGTGGTGTTCTCGCTAGTGTGGATATAGCCTGATTTAGTATTCATTGCATAGGTTTTTTTAAATAAGTCCTAGTTAAGTTTTTTTTTTTTTTTTTGGGTGTTGGTTTTTTTATTTTATTTGTTTTTAGTTCTTGGTTCATGGGATGGTTTTGATTTGAATACATGTAAATCCTGTGGATCTTGGATGTTGCCAAGGTATTCCTCCGCCATAAGTGAGGTTTTTTAATAAATGTGGGCTGGGGTCACTCGTGAACATGTGACCTTGTCTCTTTATAAAAAAAAAAAAAAAGGTGCATCCGACTTGCACTGCTCTATTTTGATCTCCTTCTGACGGCCAAAAATTATGTTGAAGGAATTCCGTAATCCGATTTAATACTCTATTTATGGCGTAATTCCCATCACCTAGCAACAAATCATCCTTCGGTTCACCGGTAGGCCTTCTCAGTCCTTACATCTTCCTGCCATAGCGTAACCTTTAACCCCACTTAACTACAAATAAATCAAATGCAACAAAACATGATAAAACAATTTAAAATAAACAAAATCAAATAAAAACAATTAAAACAACATAATATAATTTAAGTAAAATAATTTCAAAACAATTCCAAATTAAAGCTAAAAACAAATTTTGGTACTGCACCTATGGGACATGTGATTTTTACCCAAAGCCCAAACTGCTCTGATACCATATGTGATGCCCCCAACTCCCATGCATGAAAACACAGTAATCAAGGCGTCAGGATGATGACAACGGTCACACACCCCAAAGATGAGTGCCAAGTGTGTGTACATGCAAAAAGTGTACAACATAAAGAATGCAGCGTATAATTAAAATCAGTCAACTAAGTACCAGAATTGTTTAAATACAAATTTGCTTAAATAAAAGAGTACCAAATAATAGTACAGTAATCCACTAACAACATTGTAATCCAAAATACATAATTCAAAAGCAGGAAAAAAATTCACAACATAAGCAAAAGGCACCAAATCACTTCTCTGGTTAAGCCACCTCTTCAAGCTCAACCTCCTCATCATTTGTATCAAAATCTACGATACCAAGAAACAGTACCGCAAGTAAGTAATAATCCAAACAGTCAACAAGATAAAAATATATTCATGCAATAACAATATGCATGCACATGATGACAGATGCATGAGATCCAAAAAATCATTTTTCTCGAAAATGAATATTTTCTAACGCATGCCAAAATCCCATTTTGGCCCAAAAAAATATACATTCCATTAAAACATCTACCATTTTTCCAAAAAAATGGCCCAACATCACAATTTTCCCAGAAATTGTTCCACATATTTCCATTAATCAAATCTTGTCATTTTTTTAAACAATGGCCCAAATATCCAATTTTTCCATATGCACCATGATCTCCCCTAGGGCTCATCTGCACACTCTGGCTCTCATCGCCATACTATAGGTAACGACCACACATGTGACTTTGTAATGAGCAATACCCAGCTCCGTGCCCAGTGCATACCATGACCTAGCATCCTCTAGCTCTTACAGCAGAGGGGCCACGAAGTCCGCATGATATCGTTACCTTATCGTCTGAGCCTGTTGTCACCCAGCAAGGGCTTTTACACTACAATAACAAGAAATACATAAGAAAAGAAGAAGAGGAAAGAGGCGCACAAAAACTTCGGCAAAACCTACAACAATGGAGAAAAATCCATGAAATAAAATGCAGAAAAAAAAAAGAAAAAAAAGAAAAAAGAGAGGGGCTTTAGTTTACAACAAAGAAGGAAGCAAAATGCAAGGTAGAATAAATGCAAGCTAACCGACTAAAAAGGGTGGAAGAAACTCAACACAAGAGAGGAAGAAGAAACAATCTGCTATAGGCGAAGAAGCAATGAAATAAGAGGAAGAAGAAGACAGCAGCATATGGGAAAAGAAGAGAAGAAGAAAGCCCTAAGGCTGGACGAAAACGACGTCATTTTGGGGAAAGAAAGGGGTTGGGTTCATGGGCAACAGGTTGGGCTAGAGTGCAAATGGGCTGGGCCCAAAAACAAAGGAAAATCCCACAAAACAAAGCCCAATCCAAAAATAAAGGTCTAGGAAAGGGGAACAAAAGCACAATAAAAATAATAAAAGCTAAATAAAAACACTACAACTCAATATTAGTAGAATAAAATATTTCAAGCCCAACAATAGAATATTTAAAGCAAGGAGTAATTTATATGCAAAACAATAATTAATAACAAGAAGGAAAATTACAATAAATTGCACAACTTAAAAATCAAAAAATAAATCCAACTAATAATACATTAAATTTAAAACAAGAGAACTATTATTTATAATAATTTAAATAATCATTCATTAAAAATGCATGTAAAAATGGGGTATTACACCACCCACCTTCCCAAGCTCCTCCACCTCACACCACTTGTCTTTAGTGAGGAGTTCCAAGAAGATTTTTGCATGGGGAAGACAAATGTGAGATGTTCTAAAGGATTTACATTAGAACACCAAGAGACTTTCGGATCCCTAAGCCACACGCCCACTCAAGTTTATTTTTTGACATTATTCCATTTTTCATTCATGCATTAGTAGAGGAAAGGTTCTAGAAGGGAGTGGAAGAGGCAATGCACGAAAATTAACCTTGTACCCCCAAGGTTACGGCCACCACATTGACACATGTCATGTTTTGAGTTTTTGAGAAACATAAGGAAGTGGGAGAGTCACCTAGGGAACATGCATAGGAATAAGAAGCTTCTTTCTTAAGGAAGAGTAAATAACATGCATGGAAAAAGGAAAAGGCATGAGAAAAGAAAGAGATGCATGGGAAAAGGGAAGTGTAACGCCCGTCCTTGTGGTGGGTCCTTTAGAAAATGATTTTATGAAAATAGATAGGAATTACTGCTCATTTTGAAATTTCATTTCCTTCCATGCCAAGATACAAAAGACTCCATATTTATAAATAAAACATGTTTCTTAATTTTAAAGGTTACAGCGAAAATCATTAAATTTTATAATTAAAATCTTTTGTACAAAATGTTGTGCATAGGCTTTCGTGCTCTTCCCCTTGGGCCGTGTCCGTCTTGATGTGTCATGCTCATCTTGTCTTTGGGAGGGCACACATAAAAACTAAAATGAGTTGATGACTCGTAAGCATTATTTCATACGGTTAAAATATAACAATATAGGTTTTTAGTCATACATTCATTACTCAATACATATCATACATAGACATTCATTTCATTTTTAAAACGTTGCGATGTGGGGGTTTTTTCTTTAAAAAATGTCTTCGTTTTGTAAAGTAGTTATCCACGTCTCGCTGCCTTTCTTAAAGAGTTTTAGCATTCATGCATTCTTTCTTAACATGCATACATTCTTTCTCATTGCTTTCATTGGTCGTTGCATACTGTTAAGCCTTGTGTGTGAGGGTTAGCGGTCTTTTGGACCTAATTCCGCCCGTGGCTAGGCGTTGGGAATCCATTTTGTTAGGATGCAGCACTGGGTGCACTACTAGTAATACTTACTCGGCATTGCAATATGCCATGTTCAGTCCTCTAGTACCTTTATCCATTCATTCATGTGGTCGTTACATATTTTCATACATTAAAGTATTTAGTCCTTTCGTTCATTCAGTCCTTTCAGTCATTTTCAGTTCTTCCAGTTCTTCAGTCCGTTCATTCATAAAATTCATTTAAAAGCATGAGCTTAAACATCATCCTTCAAGGCATCATTTAAAACATTAGGTCATGGCATCATTTAAAGCATCATCTTTCATAGGGACCTTTTAAAACACTTTCTTTGCATCCTTTAAAGCATCGCTTAAAACATGAGGCGTCAGCCTTGAATTTCATTTCATGAATATACATCCAGTACTTACTATGTATAACATCCATTCACATACATACACTTACATACTTGGGGTTGCGTAAAAAGGGGCTGCCAATGAGGGTCGTTACATACTTACACTTGAAAACTTATACTTAGCGTTTTTTTTTTCGTAAAACATGTTTTGTGTCACTTCATAAAGCATCGTCAAGTAAAAGTATTTCATTTTTATTTTCGTTTATTTAGAAAAATCTAGAAGAGTATGAATGTAATACTTACATAGACTCTATGCCATACTCATTTCATGCAGTCCATTCATGTGCATGTCAGATGGAAACCTACATGCATACACATAACCTTAGCGTCATTCTCTATCTAATGCATAAGCAACTATACTAGAAATAGAACTACGCTTCACTTTGAACACTCTTCATCCATTCCTATGTTCTTACGTGCCATTTACTATGCTAAAACCTTTGGGGTTCATTTATCATCGTTACCTCCATCTTCTATGTCTTCCTCATCACGTTTATTCTTTCTACGACCCACTTGGATCACCTTTTCTAAATCCAATGTTCTATTTCAAGGTCTTATCCTTTAAAGTGAAACTCCATTATTCACCTTAGAGTTAAGACACTAAGACCTTTGTCTTACTCTCCTATTAACCCCATTCTGATGCATGACTTAGACCAACTAAGTCTCGCATCCTGATCCTAGACAATATACCCATTACTATCTTCATGCTTCCTAGCCCATACTCAATCCTCATTCCCATCCATACATGCCACATGACTTTAATCCAACTCTAAGGCTTAAACATCATGTAACCATGCTTAGGACAGATTACCCATTATATATGGTAAATCCATCCAGTACACATGTCTCCCTAGATGCACATGTACCTTACTCTTTATCACCTAATATCAACTTATAGTCCAATGAACGCCCACTTGTATAAACAAGCTCCATACTCTGATACCAACTTCTACTCAAACCCAATTAGTAAGACCTTCCTACCGCCCAGCCCATTTACTAGTTCATCCCAACACTTGACACGACAGGGCTCCATTCATTACTACATCTCCATCAAATCATGTAGCTCAGACAAATCTCGAGTTACGTCATGACACCTGATGAGTGTGCGAAAGTGCACTCTAAATACCCTATTATTGGGTTAAAATGCTAAAATGTGAATAGGAATTATAGGAATTAATGTGTATTCTTAAATTGAGTTTCTATTTATGTTGGGATACTCCTAAGCAGTTTTTTATGTTTAATTTCAGAGTTTAAAAAAGAGCAAGTCAAGCCCAATCAAATTCAAATGAGGACATTCATGGGGTTTGAGAGAAATTTGGAAGAAAAGAAAAAGAAAAAAAAATCACAAAATGAAACCACAAGAAGTCCAAGTTCGAAATTTGCTAGGAAACAGTCTGGACATACTTTAGTCTTTTAGCTATAACTTTTCACTCACATATCAGATTGATGCGATTCTTGATGCATTAGAAAGCTATCTTATAGTAATAAGGATTTCCAAATTCAAAATCTTTAAGGGTGTACATGGCTGCCAAGATGAGTCCTAAAATTTAGACGATTTTTTTTATGCGAAAATTAAGAGGACATTAGGGTTTCTTTCCTACCCTATATAAGCATATCATTAGTATGAAATAGGAGAGGAGGAGAGGCACAATAGGTAGATTTTAAGAGAGGAGAAAATCACTTCCATGGCCACCATTCACTTTAGTTTTCTCTTGATATTTTGGTTATCCAGTATATTTATGGGTACTAAATTCTCAAGTAGGGATAGAGATGAACTTGCAAATTTTGGCATTGTTGCCAGGGAGACGGTAGAAGAATTGTTAGATAGCTTTTCTTTTCAGCAGTTTGTAAAGGTGGTAACTTTGTTCCCTCTTTTAGCTTGCTGCATCTTTATTTTATTTTATTTTTCTTTTTATAGTTTTGGTTCTTTTTTAGTGTTGTGTTTTTCTCTACCTTGCATGCACAAGTATAGAGACACCTTGGGTCGATTTGCTTGTAGACCTGTGTTAGAGTCAGAGTTAGAGTCTAATTTTTCTAATCATTTGTTTGATAATTCTTCTAATTCTGAGAAAATGAGTGAACACAAAGATCAACCCACTAGGACCCTTCAGGATTACCTCCACCCTACACGCACAGCCACACCATCATGCATCATGTTTCCAGCTAATACACGCCAATTGGATTTTAAAATAGGGATGATACAGTTACTCCCTACTTTTCATGGGTTAGAAAATGAAAATCCATATGTGCACATTAGGGAGTTTGAGGAAGTAGTTGCGACTTTTCATAGTCAAAATGCAACTGATGACATTGTGAGACTTAAGTTCTTTCCTTTCTCATTGAAGGATGGAGCTAAGAGTTGGCTATACTCATTGAGACCACGATCTATTGGGTCATGGAATGAGATGACTCAGGTCTTTTTTAATAAATACTTTCCCCTACATAAGACCAATGCTTTAAAAAGGCAAATATCCACCTTTGCACAAAAGGACAGTGAGACTTTGTATCAATCTTGAGAGAGATTTAAGGAGCTATTGAGTATGTGTCCTCATCATAGGTATGAGAAGTGGCGCTTAGTGATCTATTTTTATGAGGGACTTACACCTAGAGAGCGTCAATTTGTGGAGATGATGTGTAATGGTGAGTTCTTACAGAAAGAACTTGATGAGACCATAGAATACTTCAATGTGCTTGTTGAAAAAGCTCACACTTGGACTGGGCCTAGTGCTACTAAGAGCACAAATAGGTCACGACCTGTAGGAAACCTAAATGGTGGTGGAATTCACCATCTTGGGGAAGAGGATAACCTAAAGGCTAAGGTTGAGATGCTCACTAGGGAGTTAGAAGTTTTAAAGACTAAGGACTTAAAGCCAACACACGTGGCTAATCATGCAAAGTCTTTTGGACCATGTTTTGTGTGTGGCAAGGTAGATCATCTTGCCCAAGAGTCTCCCACATTTGCTGAGATGAGAGGGATGTATGAGGAACAATGTAATGCCTTAGGTATTTACATGAAGCCTGTTGAACCTTTCTCTGATACCTACAATCCTGGGTGGCGTAATCACTCCAATTTTAGTTGAAAATCTAAAAACCAGTAGCCTACACAACCCCCTAGATCATATCCTGCACCTTCATCTTCTAGGAGCCCCTTAGAAGATACTTTACATGCTTTTATTGAGGCACAAAGTAAAACTGATCAAAAGTTTGAATCTTTGATTATGCGTGTTGTAGAAAACAAAGAGATAAAGAGTCATATATCCAAGATAATGAGCTCCTTGAGTGTGAATGAGCCTGGCTTAAGCTCAATCTGCGCCCAAAGGTTAACCTATGGCACAAAAAAATATGAAAGAGGTCAATGCCATTGTGATAAAAAGTGGCAAGTTCTTACACATCCTAACAACTGATAAGCGAGAGGATGTTGAAGAGGAACAAAGCATTGATAGTATCAAGTTCCCCAAGGAAGCCAAGGTAATCAAGAGTCCAGTTAAGGTACCATTTCCTCAAGCTTTAAAATCTGGTATGCAAACTTTGGATTCTAGTAATGAAATCTTGGAGAACCTTAGGCAGGTAAAGATTAACCTTCCTCTTTTGCATGTTATTAAACAAGTTCCCACTTATGCAAAAGTTCTTAAAGATTTGTGTACAGTTAAAAGGAAGCACCATGTTAAGAAGACAACATTTCTGACAGAGCAAGTTAGTGCTCTGATTGAGCAGCGAATTCCTCCTAAGTACAAGGATCCTGGTTGTCCAACGATTCTACCAAGTATTGGGAATCATGAGTTTGGACAAGCCTTGCTAGATTTAGGAGCTAGTGTTAATTTGATGCCTTATTCCATTTATTTGCAACTTGGTTTGGGTGAAATTAAGCCTACTTCTGTTGTGCTTCAATTGGCTGATTGTTCAGTTAAGAAACCGAGAGGGATAGTTGAGGATGTTTTGATCCAAATTGACAAGTTTTATTATCTTGTTGATTTCTTAATTTTGGACACTCAATCAATTGTTATGTCTAACTCTAAGGTTCTTCTCATATTAGGTAGACCTTTCCTTGTTATGGCTAATGCACTTATAAATTGTAGAAATGGGTTGATGAAACTATCTTTTGGAAACATGACCATGGAGGTTAACATTTTCCATATTGAGAAATAGCCAATAGATGACGAGTGCCACCAAACGTACATGATTGACGCACTCATAGACAAGGGAGTTCACACAACTCATGATTTTGATCCCCTTCAATATTCCCTTGTGAATTATGAGTTTGATACTATTGATGATTCATCTGATGTTATTGATATTTGTGCTATTTTTTATGAAACTCAGGATTATGGCACACAGGCTTGGCAACAGAAATTTGAGGAGTTGACTAAGAAAGGTGGAAAACATATTCATGTAAGTATGAAAGCACCAAGAGTTAAATTGAAACATCCGCCTAAGTTAAAATGAAGACGTTTCATGATAAAAATATTCTTAGGAAGAGGTTTGAATCTAATAACCGAATATAACTTATATGATTTTGGATTTCACAAGCACCAAGGAAAACTTCAGTTTAGGTGGACTAACCCATTTGTAGTGAAAAATCTTTTTGAAAACGGGGCGGTAAAAATAGAAGATCCTAAGGATGGTCAGATCTTTAAAGTAAATGGTCAACACCTTAAAGTATTAATTGGTAGGCAACTTCTGGAAGTGGAAGACATTCCACTTGTGGATCCAGTCTATCAACCTTGACCACACCACCCAGGTATGTGTTTCTTTATTTATTTATTTTTGCTTTGATTTATTTTTATTTCTCTTATTTTCTTTCTTTTTCTTTTTGTTTACTATTGTTTTCTTTGTCTTTGTTTGTAGGTTAGTTTTATTCTGTCAGTTCAAGTTACCATCTTTGGTTCTTAGCGAGCTACCCAAGTCACTTATCAGGTGTATTCTACCATTTTTAGTTACTCCCCATTCAATTTTAGTTCTTAAACATTGAGGACAATGTTTTATTTAAGTTGGGGGGTGGTGGTGCAAATTCAGTATTTATAATGCTTGTTGGAATTCCGTGGCATATTTTCATGTCTCAATTTTTTTTTATTTGCATCACACGTGCATCATTTTTACATGTGTACTCATTCTCATTCATAGCCATCTTCGTGAATTCACCAAACCCACCATAATCATTTTTGCTAAACATTCATAGAACCCTTAATGCACTCATCCAAGCTTTGTGGTAAGATGGTGGTTTGACACATATAGCTAAAAAACTCTTTTGCTTAAGTATTCATGTGAGTTTTGGAGAAGATTGAGAGTCTACAAATGTAGTAAATTGTGATAAGCGTTTATTGATCTGTTGAATTAGGCACTTCTTTTGAGAATATCATTACATGGTTCGTGGTACGATGGTGGATATACTTGGAATATGACGAAAGTCAACTTAGGATTAACATTTGAGCCTTTCAAGCTATCCCTTTCCATCATAGACCCCTAGTAGCCAACTTTGAGCCAATAAACACATGTAGCTTTTTCTTTTCATATGCCCATATCATCCATGCCTCTCCACATTGGAGTATAACCTATACACTAATTTTCTTACCCTTTTTACTTCCAAGTGTATACTAAGTGTGGAATTTGTATTTTGCTTCTTTTGTTTTATCATTGTCAATTAAAAAAAGAAAAAGAAAAGAGTACAAGTTGCAAAGTTTTCAACTGAGTGAGCTTCAAAAAAAAAAAATCAAGGTTTAGTAGAAATGGAAAGAATACCAAAGTGGCATGTGTTTGTCCATCAAATTGTTAAAAAAAAAAAAAAAAAAAAAAAAAAAAAAAAAAAAGAGAGAGAGAGAGAAGAGGAAGAATAAGGAAAAGCATTATAATTTGATGATCTAAAAAGTTGGAGAGTACCTCAAGTGAGAAGTGTGATCTATTGAGATATTTAATAAAATTTCCTTTGTATGTACTTAGAAGTTTTAAAATCCCTTTTTATCCTTTTTTCATATAGCCACGTTACAACCTTTTATGTTGACCATTCTGATCCTAAGTAAGCTGTTGGAAAGATTGGTGGAAGTCTCGTTTGTTAGTATTCCTATCATAAGATCAATGTTTGCTTGTTGCTTGTACATAATTGCATAATTTTTCATGAGAGTGTGTGTACATCCATTGTCAACTCCATAAAGAGAGCCCTTACATGAAACATTATTATACCCGTGAGTTATGGAGTTGAACCTTTTGCTTGAGACATTCTTGATGTTGCATTTGTCAAGGTTAGTGGTAAGATGATTATGGCTTGGAGAACACAGACACATTATGTGAATTGCTATAAGTGGATTGATCTTGATGGGTTATTGGATTCCTTAGATTGTTTTGATATGTGAATCTGGAAAGTGTGACTTGGTGGCCTTCGTGTGTGATTTTCTTTGGTCTCTTTTGTCGTTTTGACATGAAAATTGCTAAGGACTAGCAATGAGGAAGTTGGGGGGTGTGATGAGTGTGCAAAAGTGCACTTTAAATACCCTATTATTAGATTAAAATGCTAAAATGTGAATAGAAATTATAGGAATTAATGTGTATTCTTAAATTGAGTTTCTATTTACGTTGGGATACTCCTAAGCAGTTTTTTATGTTTAGTTTTAGAGTTTATAAAAGAGTAAGTCAAGCCCAGTAAAATTCAAATGAGGACATTCATGGGGTTTGAGAGCAATTTGGAAGAAAGGAAAAAGAAAAAGAAAATCAAAAAATGAAACCACAAGAAGTCCAAGTCCGAAATTTGCTAGGAAACAGTTTAGATATACTTTAGTCTTTTGACTGTAATTTTTTACTCACATATCGGATTAATACGATTCTTGATGCATTAGAAATCTATCTTAAAGGACTATAACTTTGTCTCTAATAAGAATTTCCAAATTCGAAATCTTGAAGGGCATACGTGGCTGCCAATATGAGTGTTAAAATTTAGGTGATTTGCTTTATGCAGAAATTAAGAGGACAATAGGGTTTATTTCCTACCCGATATAAGCATATCATTAGCATGAAATAGGAGAGGAGGAGAGGCACTAGAGGCAGATTTGAAGAGAGTAGAAAATCACTTCATGGCCATCGTTCGCTTCAGTTTTCTCTAGAGATTTTTGTTGTTCAGTATATTTATGGGTAACTAAATTCTCAAGTAGGGCTATGGATGAACTTGCAGATTAGATGGTATTTTTAATTTATTTTTAATTTATATATATTTGATCTTCGATTACTAAAACTCTTTTGTTTTATTATTCTCAATTCATCGTTGATGTTTTCTTCTCCTAATAATCATAGAATTTATTCTGTTTATGGATTCAGTCTTATTTTTTCTATTGAATGGATTAGTTCTTTGATTATATTTGAATAAATTATTTATCTATATTGATTTAGTTCTTTGCTGCAATATCGCTCCCTTAGTATATTGTCGTCGTTAGATTTTCTCAATAAGGATAGTAATTTACATATTTTAAAAGTGGTGAATGATTTTTCAAAGGGTTACATTTAATTTAATTTTGGTTTATAAATATATACCTTCTGATTGGAAATTTCGAGAATTGAGTTCCCAATTGAGTTATCCAATGAATTAAGAATAATTAAAATACCATATTTGTGCAAGAGTTCCCGACGCTCTACTGTTCGTCAAATTTGAGTACTTTTTCCGTTAATCATTTTGCTTCGCTTTAATTTACATTTAAAATTAATCTTTGTTCTCCATTACTTATTTAATATTTTTCTTTAGTTTTTTTATTCTTTTTGCTATTCTTTTAATTTGTCTCCCTGTGGAATCGACACCCCAAATATGTACTACAACTACCGCGTTATTCTTTGAGCGTAATCAACACCTGTCATGCTTTCACTATGCTACTTTTACACTATCCCATCACTTCACACATACTCTAAGCCATAAGTCAACTACAAGGCGACACCTATCACCTCGGACTGTAGGCCACATCACAGCTATTTTGGGACGACATTACACAGTTCCTAGCGCTACACAACATGCTCTACAGTCCTCTACAATGCAACCATCCTTTTCTTTGTGACATGCCATACGGTGCATCACTACACCACATGGAGTACACACCATGTGTACTCCCTTCGTTACATCACGTATTACCACAGTGCACACCATACGGTGCATCGTTGCATGACATGGAGCACACGCCATATGTACTCTCTTCACACTACACCACAACTACAGCACACACCTCACATCTATACTTCACAGCATAGTCCACAACACTACACAATTACACCCAACACTTCACTACACAGCCACACATCACAGCGAACTTCACAATACCAACAACATAGTCTATAATCCAATCAACCAACTAACAATTAATATAAATAATGAGGGATAGAGGGTTATACCATCGACGGGATAACCTTTGCGTTGCTTGCTACCCATCACAATCAAAGGTGTCAGTAGAGTCATACGTGGCGGTTAAACAGCATACAGTGGCCGTTTGGGCTACTAGAGATGGCTACGGGTGCGACTCTGATTGGGAAAGCTTTGGTCATGGTCCTAGAGTGGTGGCCTCATTGTGGTGCCGAGATGGCACGTGGTGGAGGCATGGTGGTTTGTGGAGGGGGTTTGGGCGGTGGTGTCATGGCATGGAAATGGACAGGGAGGCTTGGCGGTTGATGGCTGGCCATAGAAGGCTTGAAGGAGGTGCGATGAAGTTTTAGTGGTGAGGTGGTGGCAGCACGGTGGCTGGAGGGTGGTGGATCTAAGCCAAATGGGTGAGGAAACCAATTAGAGAGTGAGAGGGTGTGGGAGAGGTAGAGGGCTTGGCTGGGCACTGGAATAGCTAGTGGAGGTCGTGGTGGTCAGGGGAGGCCATGGGTGGCTATATGGTGGCCTGGGTAGCCGTGTACGGCGGCGTGGGTGGAGAACCCGTATGAGTTTCGTGCGTGTGTGTGGTGGTGCAACGGAGAGGGAGAGAGTTGCAAGGAAAGGAGGCCATGAAGGTGGAGCCCATGAGCTTGTGGTTCCGGTGGAGATGTTTGGTGGCCCAGCTAGCCATGCATGGCAGCTTAAGGAGGAGAAATGGGCTTTGAAACCCATTTTGGTTGGAGGGAGGAGAAGAGAGAGAGTTTTTGGTAGGGCTAGACTTGCTAGCATGAGGGGAACATGTTGGTGGCAGAGGTGGCTTGGGCTGGAGAGATGTGAAGCATGGCCATGAGAAGGGAAGGCCTACCGTCAAGCTGGAGAAGGGGAGAGGAGAGAGAGAGAGAGAGAGAGAGAGAGAGAGAGAGAGAGAGAGAGAGAGAGAGAGAGAGAGAGAGAGAGAGAGGAAAGGAAAAAGTGAAGGGAAAAAGCTAAGGGCTTGGGTATATAATCCAAGCCCTTCATCTTGGAATCTACAATACGATCTAACGGTGAATTTAAATACTGATTTGAAAATGCGTACGCATTTATTTAATTTAAAACACTGAGAGGAATTAAGATAGAATATTATTTTATAAACTAAAGTTCATAAAATAATATTCCTTCATCATTGATTAAAATGATGAAGTCTTGTTAATCACTTGAAGAGAATAAAACCATTTAAATTAATTTAGAGTTTTCAACATATTTTAAATCTCGTAATATTTTTAAATGACTAAATTCATTTAATTTAAATAATTCTTCAAGATTATAATATTTTTGGAGCTCTTCAAAAATAATATAATTGTGTTATTTAAAACCAAGTTTAGTCTGATAACACTGGAAATATCACATATAATTTTTTCCATGACATTTAAAATATTAAGCTTTAAAATACTGGACTTGCTTTAAAATCTACTTGGTATCTTTCAAGACATGCCATTGAGGTTCGACATGTAGAATGAGACTCGTAACTATAAAAGAAAGAAGGAGCAAGTTGTTACAGGAAGGATTGAAGGATGTATGGGGAACACGCACCCATATCCTACACGCTACTTGCCACTTGCCAAGCATGCACAATTCTACAAGGCTCAGAGCTAGGGTTAGGATTTATCAAATGACAATTTTGCCCTAGAAATACATTGAATCTTGACCATATGAAGGAACCTACCAAGGAGCCTCTTAGTTGAATTTTAACAAGAAACCATATCACTTATCCCACATGCATTAGCAAGTGCCACTTGTCCCACTTGTATCAACAAAGGCGCCACTTGTCCTACATGCATCAACAAGTGCCACTTGTGTGGTGCCCTCGACCCCATGTGTGATTTGATGGGAGTCGTGACACCAGGATGATGACCACACGAGTCACGCACCACATTGCTAAGTGCTTAGTGTGTGCAACATGCAAAAAGTGTGCACCAATAATAATTGCAACAGCAAGATGTAAATGGTAGTCAAGCTAAGTACCAGAAATGTTAAAAATGGAACAACAAAACAATTACCCTCCAAGAGGTTATATAGTCATCCGATAAAATAAATAAAAGGGGGAAACAAATCCTACAACAAATAACAACACAAGCTCCAATGCAATCATTCCTTAGGTGGAGCTAGTCCCTCAATTCATAATCTTCATCTGGGTCAAAGTCTACGGTTCCATAAGATGGAATAGTAGGTAAGAGTACCACAATGAGATTATGAAATCTCAGCAAGTAATCAAACAAGCAACAACCAAGAGTTTAAAACACACATTCATACAACCAAAATAATTAACAGTCATATCAGCGAAGGAAAGCAAAGATCCTTTTTCACCCCTTTTTTTGAAAAGACACATTTTAACCACACATGCCAAAAATCACATTTCCAGTAATTATTTGATTAAGGTATGCATCATGATCTCCCCTAGGGACCATTCGCACACTTTGGCTCCCTTCGTCACACTATGGGTAACGACCGTGCGTGTGACTTCATAACAAGCGATGCCCAACTCTGCACCTGATGCGTAAGTGATCAAACCCCCCACCTGCAAAGGGACCACAGAGTCGGCACAAGAGCGTTACCATCTTGTCCAAGCTCGTTGTCTCTCGATGACAACCCATGGGACGTCACTCAATTTTACATGCTCCCAAGTGACCAAAGGAGCTCCACCGAGATAATTTCTCATCCCAGCTTGGGGTTGTGAGATACACATACCCACATGTTATAACCCCCACATATGACCCAATTTCAAGTTCATACAACATGGGAAAACACAACACAGTTAAATAATCAAGACAAATATTAATAGAGGTAAATACACGGATGCATGCAAACAGTATATTGAATGACATGGCAGATCACTCAATGGGCAATTATACAAAACCACAGCAAGTCACAACTATCCAGTTTTCATAGATCACAACCAAACTACATACGATATTCCCATCCTCCGTTTTTGTCCCAAAAACCAACCACAACCACGGTTTAATTTCCCAATGCTGCAGGGGCCCAAGGCCAAACTCAAACCAACCAAACTGCAGAAAAACTTTAGTGGTGAAAATGTTTTTCAAAACCCAAGGGTTGCATCGAAGGATTACTTACTACACAGTTAGGCATTCTGGAAGATCGAGTGTGCTTCAATCCACGGGTTGGTGGATTTGGATGGGCTACAGCTTTCGAGTTGGTGGATTTGAGGGGTTAGGGATGACCGAAAAGGGAGTGTGGTGGGTCGGGGATGGTCGCGTGGCCAAGAGAAGGTGGCTAAGTCATTGGCTTGTGAGCATGACGAGGAGCTCGCAACCGCAGTGAGCAGCAACCATACTGAAAAAGCCTCGGTTTCGTAGAGGGGTGGGGGGAAAATTAGGGTGTAGACCTCGCAACTTGGGGAGTGTGGGAGGTGGTGTAGGCAGGGGTGGATGATCCATATTTGATGCATGCATGGCGAGGCTGGGTAGGTCGTGAGAAGTAGTGATGCAGGGGAGGGAAGTCATGGGTTCTGCAGCAGGAGGAAGAAGAATAGGAAAAAAGAAAAGGAGAGAAGGGAAATAAGGAGGGTTGCAGCGCACAAAAGGGGAGGGAAGAAAAGATGAAAAAACCCTAAGGGTTTCTTAGCATCACCCAAATGGCACCGTTCAGAGCAGGAGGCTGGACTCCCCTTCACAACACATGGGCTGGGCCCTCACATGCATACACCTTCAGCCCAACAGAAATAAAACACACCCAAACACCAAAGCCCAATTCAAAAAGACCAAATAAAATAAACAAAAGATACACTAAAAAAAAAATACATCACAACCTTAACAACTAATAAAAAAACCAAAACAATAATAATAATAATAAACTGAAATAAACGTGCCAATAATAAAATGAAAAATAATAGTAATAAATGCTCAAAATTAGGGATCTCACAACTTGTCCCACATGCACTAGCTACGCCACTTGTGCAACATGCAGACCTGCCATATGCCACTTGTACAACATGCAATAGTCAAAATCTAAGGTCATCCGCTTGGCAATAAAGTCGAAGCAAGAAGAAAAATTTTGGTCTATTTTTAGTATAAAAACACCAATTTATCTTCTAATTTGAGGGTTTACATGAAAATCACACTCTTCTCTTATTTCCCTCTCTATTCACGTACACACCCAAAGCTATAGCTACACTACATTTGAATCAAGATCTTAACACACTATAATGGTGAAAACCAAGAGCTGTTGGTTAGAATAGTGCAAAGCAAGCCTTGTCTTCAAGATTTTCAACTTGGTGAGTAATCTTCCTCCATATATTTTCTTAATACGTGTTGTAAGGTTGTGTTAGTGTTCTAGTAGAAGCTTGCTCTAAAAACAAAGAAGCGATTTATGGTATCTTTGATAGCCATGGGTTTCAGATGACAAAAAGGCATTTGGTGTTGTTAGATGAGTTTAAGCTTGGATTTTTTTATCATTTCCATGCTGTATATAGATCTTGTATAAGCTTGAAATAATGTTGTTGGTTGGATGAAGTTCTTGTATGAAACTTGAGATATTAGGGTTTATAATGCCATTTAAAGTCAATAATATATGTCATGGTTAGTATCTTTATGATTAAATATGGATTTTAGATCGACCTCCGCATGATCGGAGTTTTATAGATAATGTGATGCTTGAGGATTTAGAATAAGCTTGAAAATGATTTGCTTGGTTTTGATCTATGAGGAAATAGATGTAAGAATTTTACAAGTTCAAAACTGTCAAAATGCATGTCGGTTTATGTGAAGTTGATATCCTAGGATCTGATTTTGATCATAACCATGTTTACAAATAGTTGATGCTTTGATGTTCTATGGGTTAAAAGTGCAAAGGAAGCAAGATACCTTAAATAAAGTCTTGGTTCTTAAGGTTTGATGACCAAACACATTTTGGATGGTGATCTCTCTTTGATTTGGTCGTATGTTGAGTGAATCAAAAGGATGAGCACACTTTGGAGTTTTGTCCTAGAGCTAGATTGAGTGCTTCATTTCAGGTAAGGTGATTTCAAGTATGACATTAGGCCTAGTGCAATGAATGATTTTAGGTTTCCACTAATTATGTATTTTCAAAGGTAAGATGATTGAGGAAACATATTTTGAGGTCGAAAATGGGTCTAGGAAGGATAATAAATGAAGTGGTTAAGCTTGGAGAAATTCAGTATTGGAAGGCGACTTTGAAGGTTTAGAACATAATGTTCAATGTTTTAGAGTTGGGGGGGATTAAAATGAAACCTTTCCTATATAAGTTTAGATTTTTACAAGTTTATGTTTCAATTAAGGATCTCTCTAATGTTAAGTATGCTTCTATTTCAGTGCATGAAGATTATACTCTTTGTAAGCAAGGAAAAGTTTGTAAGTATACACTCAACCTAGTTTGGTTAACATATGTATATGCTTGTGTAAATCTTTTATGTTGCTCTCATCTTTGAAAGTTATTTTATATCTTTGCTTGGATGAATCTATTGCTTCAACTTGTATAATGTCATGAGAAGATGTCATATGTTTCAAATCCATGATGAAAATGACATGAATCACATGCTTATGTTTCAGTTTTGCTTGTTGTTGTGTTGATATGTCGTTTATATTGAAGTTTTCAGCTATTGTGATATTGTATGCTTTAGATTTCTATGATATGGCTATGATTTCATGTTAAATCCACCCATGCCACGACTATGGTCAATATGATTCAACTATGAAACATGTTAAGTAAAGAACTTCTATTCTTGGGGGGGACTTTTCTCAGGAACCTGAGGCCCACAGAAGCTAGCCCAAGCCCAACATCAGGCTGATTCTACATATTCTAGATAGTCTGAAATGGCCCAGCCCAAACCCGTAGGAGTTGTTCCCAACATGCATGTAGCATTATACAATATTTGCAGCATATAAATTTTTTCTTTAGCAATATACTCTACACCAAACTAAAAATATCCCAAATACTTAAAACATACTTCATACATAAAGACCCATTGAACAACTAAGATCAAAACACTAGTCCAAAATGGCTATGATCCAAAAGAGTACTAGAGATGCAACTTCATAGTACAAGTAGTAATTTAAGTTAACTATTATATAAACATTGACGTCGCACCATCGGTTAGTCGACTGTGTCCAGTTGGTCAGCTCTCGATTCTCCTTCAGGTCCTGTCACAAGAACTATCATTCATAGAGAATGGTAGTTGGGACTACCTCAGTAACATTTGATTACAAATCTTAACAAGTTAACAAAAAACCTCCACATAGGTTAATGATGCATGCATAGCAGTAAAAGCATGAATGCATAGTCAAATTTATAAGTAATCATAGTGCAACTTGACATACAACATAGCATAACTGATATAACTTAAACTGAAATGTGAACTGAACTTGACTTCACATGAACTTGACTTGAAACTTGACTTAACATGAACTTGCTCTAAAACTTGACTTAACATGGACTTGCTTTGAAACTTGACTTAACTTGAACTTGATCTGAAACTTATTCTTTAACCCCTTAAACTCAACTTCTTGGGTGCTACATGGGTCCCCTAGAGCCATGTGTCCCTGCCGATTACCACATCACAGCACATGTATTTGGACCAGCTGTGAGTGAATTAATACATATTCCACAATTATTGTGGCTCCATGTATTCTACGTGTCTCACATGATGTATGCGCCACAATTTCTATGACCCCATACTTCGTGTGCCACACTCATTGTGAACCCCACAAAACTGAATGTGGCTCTATCGGCATTAGTGCTGACGCGCTCCGGTGACCAGCTAGTTAGGTCCCCACCCGCTACCCATTGATAATATTTCGTCAACTCAGGGAATTTCACACCTATGTAAACACTCCAACGTGAACAAAGGAGTTTCACTAGGATATTACTCCATCCTAGCACCCAGGGTCATGATTGACATGAATAACTTGACTTGACTATTCTTGAAATATACACATTGTACTCAAGATGAAACGTGACTAGAATATGAAAGGATAGAAGCTCTAACGTAACATAATGTGACTTGAACATAACTCGAAAGACATGACTAACTTGAGATAGAAACATTTTGTAACATGACATAAATATGTAACAGACAATATTTCATAACACGGTATCACACATAACATACAACATACTTAACATGATGTATGTGCACTGTATAGTAATATGTGACAAAATATCTGGTGTAATAGATGAATAACTCATGAGAGAATAAATTCTGTGTAACAGAAAAATATGTGATAACATGGCATGGCATGGCATATATGGTAACATGTATACATACACTGTAATTCATTTTGTGACGCCCCCAAATCCCCACACAAGAACACGGGAAAATCGAGACGTCCGGATGATGACATCACTGGTCATCACCCTATCGACGTGTGCCAAGTGTGTGAAAAAGCGACGAATGTGCACAAGAAATACGCAGCGAAAAGCAAGTCAATAACTAAGTACCAGAATTTTTCTTGTGTAATACAAACCTATTCAAAACATACATAGATAAATATTACAAGACACAAATATAATTTTTAAACCAAATACAAAACATAACATCAGCAACCCGGTGGAGCCGCATCCTCGGGCTCAGCTGATTGAGTTGAATTATTGCATTTTTAATGCTTTTGGAACCAATATATATTAATTCTTTCATTACTTTATCATTGGTTTTATATGGAAAAATGAATAAATCAAAATTGTGATTTTAATTGATTAAAAGCATGAATTTCTGCTCTAATTTTATCAACTGCCAATTAATCTGGGTTATGGTACATTTCGCTCGAGCGGTGGCTTCTGGCCGCTCGAGCGAAGCCAGGCAGATTCAAACGCTCGACTTCCGCTCGACAGGGGGCTCGAGCGAGATGCGGGAAAAGAGATCGCTCGAGCGGAGGCATTTGGCCGCTCGAGCGAATTCAGGCAGAGTCAAACGCTCGATGTTCGCTCGACAGGCCGCTCGAGCGGGTTGCTGAAAAACAAAGATCGCTCGAGCGGAGACATTGGCCACTCGAGCGAAATCAGGTAGAGTCAAACGCTCGACGCGCGCTCGACACCCCGCTCGAGCGAACATCGTATTTTGACAGATTTTAGGTTTTCCGCCGTGAGACCATATAAAAGCAATTTTTCACTCTAGAGCCACGACTCTGGGGGATGGAAAACTAGGTTTTTGAGTAGAGAAACACTTAGAATTCATTTTTCCTTTGATTTTCGTTCAAATTCGAAGAGGAAGATTCATTCAATCGATCATTCACGCAGCCACACAATTTCCACTGGATCATTCACTCACACTGCAGCAGATTGAAGAACTCCTTGAGGGGTCCAATTGCCACTGCAGCTCAGCCTCCTCCACCACTTCGAATCTTCATCTCCATTCAACTGGCTTGATCTTTTCAATTCCATACTTGCTATTTCATTTCAGTTTTGATTTTCTTAATTATTTTAGAGAATTTTGATTTAGACGTTTGAGAAATTTATTTGTTATTCATTCAATTCATGTTATTTATTTTTATCATTTCGTTAAACTTTCATTTTAGTAGTGATTGCAATTACGGTGGTTTAATTTGAGAATTTGTGATTTGAACATAATGATGAACCCTAGAACATTGATTTTGGGGCTTTTCAATATCAGTGCATGTTTTGTCAATTACTTCCTAATTTAGTTTAATTCTTAATTTAGTTTTATCAATTTCTGAGTTTAATCCATTAGTCATTTACATTCCGATCCGATAATCAAAATCCAAAAATATGAATCTAGTCCAAGACTAGTGTCCTCTCCCATCCATTGCACATACCATCATTTTATTTTCTCTTTGTGAAGTTTTTCACATTTTTCAACGAGTTTGATTTCTAAGTAACTTTCCCTGAGGAGACGATCAAGGAATTTATTCCTAATTATTATACGACATCCTCCTGCACTTGGGATAGCTTTAGTGCTACTCATTTTTGAGTGAGTCAAGTTTTTGGCGCCGTTGCCGAGGAAAGTATTTTAGCTTAAATTTAAACTCGTTATTTTTTTGTTATGCTCTTTACACTGATGTTTCATGTCATGGGTGAGGGACAGTTCAAATAGGTTGCATAGAGTCACATCGAGTGTTGAGAGTAGTATACACAGTTTGGAGATAGATAGCTCTTCTGTCTTTTCTGTGAGTGAGTCAGGTGAGGAAATTGAAATTGAACCAGTAAACATGGATGCACCTGCACCACGCACTCTCAAGGATTATTTGCAACCCACTCGCACTACTACACCATCATGCATAGTTTTACCTGAAAATGCATCTAATTTCTCTATTAAGTATGGCATGATATCAGTGATACCTCAGTTCCACGGGATGGATTCTGAGAGCCCTTACCAGCATTTGACAGACTTTGAGTTGGCTTGCACCACTTTTATCACTAGGGCTGTTACTGATGAATTTATTAGACTTCGTTTGTTTCCTTTCTCTTTAAAGGATAAAGCGAAGATTTGGTTTAATTCTTTGAGGCCTAATTCTATTTCTAGTTGGTCTGATATGCAGCGTGAATTCTTACAAAAAATTTTTCCTTTTCAGAGAACTCAGTTTTTGCAAGAGCAAATTAGTCAGTTCAGTCAGAGACCTGATGAGACCTTTCAGGCTAGTTGGGAAAAATTTAAGGATTTGATGAACATCTGTCCACATCATGGTTTTGAATCTTGGAGGTTGGTGAGCTACTTTTACACTGGTCTCACTCCAGAATGCAAGCAGTTTGTTTAGACAATGTGCAATGGGGAGTTCTTCAGCAAGGAACCTGATGAAGCACTATCATTTTTTGACTACCTTGCTGAGAGTGCACAACAGTGGAACACTCGTACTGATCGAGTTCCATTAGCAGCACAGCCACTGAGGGCTATTTCTGGAGGGGGCAGATATGAGCTTAAAGAAGACACCGATGTTCAAGCCCGAATAGCTGCATTGACTAGAAGACTAGAGGTAATGAAAATGGAAAAAGTGAAGGCTGTGAAAGTAGTAGAGGCATGTTCTATATGTGCTGATTCAACCCATAAGACCCAAGACTGCCTGATTATGCCAGTATTTCAAGAAGGTGGGTCTGAGCAGATGCAATCAGCTAACTGGGTTAATAGAGCACAGAATCAGCCTTTCTCCAACACATATAATCCGGGGTGGAGGAATCACCCAAATTTCTCATGGAGAAATGATCAGCCTAGTAGGTCCCCACCACCTCAGCAGCAGCCATTTAATCAGGGTGCTCCTCAGCACCAGTATCCACCATATCAGAATCCTCAGAGCTATCCTTATGTAGCTCCTCATGGATTTCAGCCTCAAGTAGCTGCACAGAGTTCTCAGCCTTCATCATCTGCAAAGAAGACTCTAGATGACAGTATGGCTCAGATGGCCAATACACTTCAGCAATTCATGCAGATTCAGGCCACCACAAATAATTAGAACACTCAGGCCATAAATGAGTTGCGAGGCACTATTAATAAGATGAGCACAACCTTGAGCACCCTAGAGAAAGGGAAATTTCCAGCACAGCCTCAGCCTAATCCTCAAGTGTATAGGCAGCAACAACAGCAAGTGCATAATGTCTCAGGGGATGTTATTGAGACAGCAAAGGCAGTTCTTAGTTTGAGAAGTGGGAAGGAAGTTCCCCAACCAGAGATGCCTATAGACACACAGGTAGTTGGTCCTACACCTGAAGATGTAACAGAGACCGATGAAGTTGAGAAAGAACCAGAGGTAGTGAGACCAGAGCTGAAGAAGCCTGTGAGTGCAGATGTTGAGACTAGTAAGGGATACCAACCTGTGGTTCCCTATCCTCAGAGATTGGCAGCTGGCCAAAAGAACAAGTATCACACAGAGATCCAAGAGATTTTCAAGCAAGTGAAGATCAATATTCCACTCTTGGATGCCATACAACAAGTGCCTTCATATGCAAAATTTTTGAAGGACTTGTGCACAGTGAAGAGGAAGCTGAATGTGAAGAAGAAAGCTTTCCTAACGGAGCAAGTTAGTGCATTGATATTGAGTGAGACTCCTTAGAAGTTTGGAGATCCTGGCTCTCCTAACATTTCCATTATGATTGGTGAATCACGCATTGGGAGAGCTTTACTTGATTTGGGGAGTAGCGTGAACTTGCTGCCGTTCTCAGTATATGAGCAGTTGGGATTAGGTGAGCTGAAAAAGACCTCCATCATGCTACAGCTGGCTGACAGATCAGTTAAGGTACCGAGGGGTATTGTAGAGGACGTGTTGGTCCAGGTGGACAAATTCTACTACCCAGTGGATTTTGTGGTTCTTGACATGCAGCAGCCGGTCTCTAGTATTTATCAAGCTCCTGTCATCCTAGGAAGACCATTTCTAGCTACATCAAATGCATTGATCAATTGCAGAAGTGGAGTTTTGAAGCTTACCTTTGGGAACATGGCACTTGAGTTGAACATTTTCAACGCTTGCAAGATGCCAGCACATTTTGATGACACAAGCGATCTGAATGCTGTGGAGAGTTTGACACCAACAGATTTTATTTGCTCAACTTCTCCATTCTCTGATGATGATTATATTTTTTAGACACATGAATTTTTACTTGATGAGAAAATTGATCATATCAATGAAGATGACTTTGATTTTTTTGATTGTTTTGCAGATTCATCTTTACCACTTGAAGTACAATTTGCGGGAGCAAGATGGAAACCCCAATTTGAAGCTCTACCACCACCAGACATGCTTAAATCTTCAGAGGAAGAAGTTCCCCAGTTGGAACTGAAACCACTTCCTCAAGATTTAAAGTATGTGTTCCTTGGTCCTGAAGAAGGCACTTTTTCGGTGGTGATTTCCTCAAAGCTAAATCAGAAGGATGAAGCCCAGTTGATTGAAGTATTAAGGAAGCATCGAGGCGCAATTGGTTGGACAATAGCTGACATCAAAGGCATTGATGCCGCTGTATGTACCCAAAGAATCCATCTTGAAGACGATGCTAGACCAGTTCGTGATGCTCAACGTAGGCTCAATCCTACCATGAAGGAAGTTGTGAAAGAGGAGGTGCTTAAGCTACTCGCAGTGTGTATCATTTATCCCATCTCAGACAGTAAGTGGGTAAGTCCAACTCAAGTGGTACCAAAGAAATCTGGTTTGACTGTCATAAAAAATGATAAAAATGAGTTGATTCCAACTAGAATGGTTAATGGCTGGAGAATGTGCATTGACTATAGAAAACTTAACTCAGCCAGTAGGAAGGATCATTTTCCTTTACCATTCTTGGATCAAATTTTGGAAAGAGTAGCTAGTAATGCATATTATTGTTTCTTGGATGGCTATTCTGGTTATTATCAAATTGCTGTAGCACCTGAGGATCAGGAGAAAACCACTTTCACCTGTCCTTTTGGCACTTTTGCTTTTACTAGAATGCCTTTTGGTTTGTGTAATGCTCCAGCTACTTTTCAGAGATGCATGATGAGTATTTTTTCTGATATGATTGATGACATTTGTGAAATATTCATGGATGATTTCTCTATTTTTGGAAAATCCTTTGAGAGTTGTTTGCATAATTTGGCACGTATTCTCCAGAGATGTGAGGAAAAAAATCTTTTACTTAATTGGGAGAAATGCCAATTTATGGTCACTCAGGGCATTGTATTGGGGCATATTGTTTCTTCTGAGGGTATAAAGGTTGACAAGGCAAAGATTGAATTAATATCTAAACTTCCTATTCCTAGGACAGTTAGGGATATTCGTTCTTTTCTTGGTCATGCTGGCTTTTATAGGCTGTTTATTCAAGGGTTTAGTTCTATTGCAAAACCTTTGTGCACTCTTTTACAAAATGATATTGAATTTGTTTGGACTGATGAGTGCCAAAAATCTTTTGATACCCTTAAGAAATCGCTTACCACTGCACCTATTGTACAACCTCCGCAGTGGGACCATCCCTTTGAGATTATGACAGATGCTAGTGACTATGCCTTAGGAGCTGTTTTGGGGCAGCGGGTGGATAATAGGCCATTTGTGATTTATTATGCTAGTAGGACCTTGAATGATGCCCAGAAAAATTATACCACTACTGAAAAAGAATTACTTGCAGTGGTTTTTGCACTTGATAAATTTCGGACTTATATTCTTGGTTCTCCTGTTACTATTTTCACTGACCACTCTGCTCTTAAGTATTTGTTGGCTAAGAAAGATGCAAAGCCATGCTTGATTCGTTGGATTCTATTACTTCAAGAGTTCAACATCAACATTAAGGACAAGAAAGGAGTTGAAAACGTGGTGGCTGACCACCTCTCTAGATTGTCATCATCTCCTTCTTCAAATGTCAGCCTTCCTCTTGATGATAGTTTCCCGGATGAGCAGCTGTTTGTGGTTGATAGAGCTCCCTGGTATGCTGACATAGTCAATTATCTGGTGACTGAGAGAATGCCTTCTGAATGGTCCACCCAAGATAAGCGTCGGTTTCTCTCTGAGGTACGACACTTTTATTTTGATGATCCATATCTTTTTAAATATTGTTCGGACCAATTGATTCGAAGATGCATTCCTGATGATGAGTTTTCTTCTGTTTTGAGATTTTGTCATATGGGTGCATGTGGTGGTCATTTTTCAGCAAAGAAAACAGTTTCAAAAATTTTGCAAAGCAGTTTTTACTGGCCTTCCATGTTTAAAGATGCTTATAATTTTAGCAAGGCTTGTGAGCCTTGTCAAAAATTGGGATCCATTAGCAAAAGAGACATGATGCCTCTTTCCCCTATTCTGACTTTAGAAATTTTTGATTGTTGGGGAATAGACTTCATAGGACCTTTTTCGGTTTCTTTTGGAAACACATATATTCTTTTAGCTGTGGATTATGTTTCAAAATGGGTGGAGGCCATTGCTTGCAAAACAAATGACCATCATGTTCTCCTGAAATTTTTGCAATCTTTGTTTGCTCGTTTTGGCATGCCAAAAGTTATTATAAGTGATGGGGGTTCTCATTTTTGCAACAAACCATTTTCTACACTTGTGAAGAAATATGGTATTACACACAGAGTTTCTACCCCTTATCACCCTCAAACAAATGGGCAAGCTGAATTGGCAAACAGAGAGATAAAAATTATTTTAGAGAAAACCATCAAGCCTAATAGGAAAGATTAGTCGGTTAAACTTCTTGATGCTTTGTGGGCTTATAGGACAGCTTTTAAAACAAATCTAGGGATGTCTCCTTATCGATTAGTTTATGGTAAAGCTTGTCATTTACCTGTTGATATTCAGCATCGAGCTCTTTGGGCCATAAAACATGTTAACATGTCACTTGATGAAGCTTCAGGGTTGAGAAAATTGCAGATCAATGAATTGGATGAAGCTCGTCGAAATGCTTATGACAACGCTCAGATTGCAAAGGAACGCATGAAAATTCTGCATGATCAGAAAATTCATCCAAAGCATTTCACACTTGGCCAGGAAGTTGTTCTTTACAACTCTCGCTTGCACATTTTTCCTGGAAAGTTGAAATCCCCATGGAGTGGGCCGTACATTGTAAAGACCGTTCATCCTCATGGTGCGGTAGACATTGTCAATCCGAAGAATGGTAATAGCTTCACTGTCAACGGACAACGTCTAAAGTTATTTCTGAAGGTCTTTGATCCACATGAAGAGATCTTGCTTGTGCAAGACCCCAGGGAAGTGTTTTGATTTGTTTCTCTTTCTTTACAGTTTTCTTTACTTGCTTTGTTTTTATTTGTTTTTTTGCTTTGATTTTATATTTCATGTTGATTGTTTGTTTTGCTTGCTTAGTTCTGTGCACTTTCTTTTCTTTCGTTCGACTCATTGAGGACTATGTCTCTCACTAGTTGGGGGGTAACATGTGTGCACAGTTTAAAAAAAAGAAAAAAAGATTTGTGAAATTTGAGCATCTTGGTGGAGTAGTTGAGCGGGATCATTTGTGAAGATTTATTTTCAAGCTTAAACATAGAGCATGATTTTTGATGCGTCATATTTTGTTGATATGTGGCTTGAAACACCGGGATGTTATGCTTATTGAGATGAAACTTGATAAAATTTTTGTAGAACGAAAGGCAAATTTTGAAGGACATTTTGCACATGCTTACGCTTGTAGTGTTCTTTATTTACCATTCATTGATTTAACACTAGAGAAGTAAACTGCAGGACTACCGAGCCATGCCAAAAAGAAAAAAAAAAAGAGAAGACAAAAAAAAAAAGAAAACAAAGAAAAAAAAAGGGAAAAGGATTTGAAAAGATTAGAATGAAAAGAAAAAAAAAAAGAAAAAAAAAAGAGAGAAAAAGAATAAAGGCAACTTAGTGAACTTTCCTAAGTAAAAAGGGTTAGAAACAGTTACCCAAGACTTTGGAGATTGAGTGTCCAACCTTTAAAAACAGAGCTGGCGTGAAAACTGCTAGACCCTTGGGCTTTGAGGTAGTTAGAATCAGCAATGATTAATCTTAAGGTTGAAAAATCCTATAGCAAATCATGGCTAGTAATAAGGAACACACAACTGATCTAGCTCCACACACATTTGAGTTCTGAGACATTTGCCTTAATTCTATGTGAAAGATTGTTAAGATAGTCTTGGTGGGTATAACCCTTGGGGGTTGAGTAGTAACGTGTCACTTTTGTGAGAATTCAGAATTGTGTTTGATTGTTTTTGTTTGAATTTCGATCTTTATGCAATATTCATCTCAATTAATTTTCACTATTTTGCTCAAGGATTAGCAAAATGCTAGTTGGGGGGTGTGATTGAGTTGAATTATTGCATTTTTAATGCTTTTGGAACCAATATATATTAATTCTTTCATTACTTTATCATTGGTTTTATATGGAAAAATGAATAAATCAAAATTGTGATTTTAATTGATTAAAAGCATGAATTTCTGCTCTAATTTTATCAACTGCCAATTAATTTTATCAATCATTCACGCAGCTACACAATTTCCACTGGATCATTCACTCACACTCAAGCAGATTGAAGAACTCCTTAAGGGGTCCAATTGCCACTGCAGCTCAGCCTCCTCCACCATTTCGAATCTTCATCTCCATTCAACTGGCTTGATCTTTTCAATTCCATACTTGCTATTTCATTTCAGTTTTGATTTTCTTAATTATTTTAGAGAATTTTGATTTAGACGTTTGAGAAATTTATTTGTTATTCATTCAATTCATGTTATTTATTTTTATCATTTCGTTAAACTTTCATTTTAGTAGTGATTGCAATTACGGTGGTTTAATTTGAGAATTTGTGATTTGAACATAATGATGAACCCTAGAACATTGATTTTGGGGCTTTTCAATTTCAGTGCATGTTTTGTCAATTACTTCCTAATTTAGTTTAATTCTTAATTTAGTTTTATCAATTTCTGAGTTTAATCCATTAGTCATTTACATTCCGATCCGACAATCAAAATCCAAAAATATGAATCTAGTCCAAGACTAGTGTCCTCTCCCATCCATTGCACATACCATCATTTTATTTTCTCTTTGTGAAGTTTTTCACATTTTTCAACGAGTTTGATTTCTAAGTAACTTTCCCTGAGGAGACGATCTAGGAATTTATTCCTAATTATTACACGACATCCTCTTGCACTTGGGATAGCTTTAGTGCTACTCATTTTTGAGTGAGTCATCAGCCTCCTCCTCCTCATCCTCGATCTTTGCACCAAAATCTACGGTACCAAAAATGGTGCCGCAGGTAAGTAAACTCCAAACACCACTAGATAAAAACATATAAAACTCAAACAACATGGATGCAAGAAAAGCCAATGCACATGACCCGCAAAACCACATTTTTACCACGCACGCCAAAAACCCATTTGGCCCACAAAAACATATCCTTAAAACCAAGCCTCGCCATTATCCCAGATAATGGCCCAAACCACCATTTTCGCAGAAAATGGATCAAAAACCTTGGAAACCAAGCATCGCCATTTTCCCAGAAAATGGCCCACATCCGAAAACCATAAAAACAATCCGGTTATGCATGCATCATGATCTCCCCTAGGGATCACCCGCACACCCTAGCTCTGTGCCACACCGCAGGTAACGACTACGCATGTGACACCTAAACGAGCGATGCCCAGACTCGCGCCCCGCGCGTACCTGGCCAGGCCATCCTCTAGTCCCCGCCACTCTAGGGACCACGGAGTCGTCACGACAGCGTTACCATATCGTGCGATCTGGTCGTCGCCCTGCGACAACCCAGGGGATGTCACTCAGTTTTATCCACTCCCGAGTGACCAGAGGAGCTCTACCGAGATAATAACCTATCCCAGCTTGGGCTCGTGAGACACACGCCCCCAAAAACCATTTACGCCAATAAAACGGGATTCTTCCCATTAAAAACAATATGCACATAAACCCAAAATGCAACTCACGCCACATAGCACAAATAAACAAGCAAACACAATCAAGCAAAACCAAACACTCCATCCTCAATCCATCCGACCCCCGAACTCCTCGGACTCAGTCCGGAATCAGCCAACCAACAACAATTAATTATTAAAAGAGCAAAATATATTTAAATCTAAAAGTAGGGTTTGAAAAATACTTACAGCGCTATACGGTATTTTTAGAAAGCTTGCGGCATTGCAAACGGCGGAGAAAAAGCAACGTAACAGTGAAAATTCACTGTGGCCGTGGGTTGTAAAATACCCACTTTTGAACGGGGGCAAACCAAGGCTTGGGATTGATAGGGAATGGTCTAAGGATGATTATGAAGCTAGTGGAAGTGAAGTTTGGCCGTGGGTGGCGGCGAAAACGGTGGTTGATGGCCGGATTTTCCAAAATGGAAAGCTAGCTCGTGGGAGCTGTTCCGGTGGCTATTAGAGGCCGGAAATGGGTGGGTTAGGACGGCAAGGAACCGGTGATGAAGTGGTGAAGAGGTGGTGGCCGGAGGTGGAGCGACGGCAGCGGATCGGGGCAAAAACCGTGAGGCTTCTTGGGCGTTTTCCGGCCAAACGGCTGGCCGGATGGGGCTGGGGTTCGGTGGGGTGGTGCGCCGGCAGGAGGGGGTTCGACTGGCGGGGGTGGTGTCGACCACGGTGGCCGAACGGCGGTGGGTCGGGGCTGGGGCTGAATCCGGCGTGGGAGAGGAGAGAGAGAGAGAGGGTCGACGCACGGGAGGGAGAAAAGGAAAAAGAAGAAGAAAAAAGAAAAGGAAAAAGAAAAAGGAAAGAAAAGAGAAAAAAAAAAAGAGAAAAAGGAAAAAGAGAAAAGAAAAGATGTAGGAAATAAATGAGATTCAATCCTCACTCCGGAAAGCAAAACAAATCCGCCGAAAACGAGATTAAAAACCGTAAAACGACTAATTAAATAAAACACAACATCCAACAAATAAAAACCAATTTTAAAACGCAATAATTTAAAATAAATAAACCAAGATATTAATTAAATTAAAAACAACCCTTCAGTGAAAATACACGCAAAAGCGGGTCATCACACATTTACTTAGCACACATACATAGTAAACTGCTAGTAAGTTAAGAGCTAACTTACTTCGATTTCGACGTTTCTTATGAAAGCTCAAGCGCAATCATAAGGAACTGTAATTAATGATTCTAAAAGTTAGAACTAAATTACTAATAATTTAAAATATCAAAAAATACTAACTTAGAGTAAAATTTCCATTTTACACTACACATGTGGAAAAATGACCATTTTACCCCTAACTTTAGGATTTTGCATGCTAACTCCAAAAGTCACCAAAATTTACATGCCTCATGTAAATTCTATCCTAAACTCAAATATCCATTTATAAAAATTTAAAACTAATCACAACTATGAAAACTCCATAGGGCCGAAATTCCCATATGTTATTTCCATTGATTTTTGTTTCTAACTTGTTTTGATCAACCTCTCGATCCTTGATTTATATATGTGATCTTCAAACCAAAAGATCACATGGTTTAAAAAGGTATTCTAAGACATATCTAAGATTAAAATTCAAGATCACATGGTTAAAAATCAACCAAACGTAAATTTAGCCAAGAACATCAACACTTTGGCCTATCCAAATATCTCTTTGCATAAAATTTCATATATTTGAAACTAACATAAAATATTTTCAAAATAACATTCTAAAATGTATATAGGAGGCTTATGATCCTTCAATAAAATTATCAAAGCCATTGCAATATGTTTATACCACCAAAGATTTAAACTTTCTCAAATCAGAAACTATTTTCCCTCTTCCAGTTCTAAGTTTCTAGATCTAAGAAAAAATTTCATCAAAACCTTTAATAATGTAACAAATCCTCAACTAATAATCATATACACTTGTTAAAAATACTCCATAAAAATTTCGGACCAAGAGCTATCCATTAGCTTGGTCAAAACCTCCAAAATATAACATACTCTCCAGTTTATCACCTAGAATGAGCTTTTTAGAGTTTAAACAATATTTAACTGAACAAATGATCTTCAAATAGAACAAATAAGATATCCACATAAACCAGACTCACAAAGGAACAACGTTTATAAAGGAAACATTGTGATAAAAACACTTAAAAAAGCTTTGAAATGGACGTGCAAAAGAAAACCTAAAAGCTGTCCGAGAGAGTGCTTGGTGTTCTTTCAATGAAAAGTGTAAAGGAAGATGAATTTTATGGGGAGTGAGCTGGAGATATTTTTGCACAAGATATGGAAGAGGATGAGGCTTAAGTGGGGCTTGAGTGTTGGCCTTTCTTACCCAATAAAATACACAAAAATCAGCCCAAGATATTTCCTAATGGTGGAGTGTAGACTTAATAGGCCTAACCCAAATGGGCCTCAATTTGGGGTTTTAAGAAGGTTTGGGTTGCTATCAAACCAAAATCCAATTTCTCCTGACCCAATCAAATATCTAAGGTTAAAAAGGTTAGATCACGATGTTCTAACAAAAATTTGAAACATTAATAGCATGTGGAAGTAATTTAATCAAGCGATTAAACACAATGCTATAAACCGATTCAGTTAGGATTTTGAGGTCAACTTTAAGATTTGGATAAAACCATTTAGGATTTTGGTTTTAGGGTATAAATTCTCTTTGGTTTTGCACAATTTAATTGGTTGGATGGAATAGAATTTTTGCTTAGGTGGCATGATCTCACACCTTGATTCCTTCAAATCCATCAATGTTCCTCATGGTACCAAGTGTCTAATAATATTCATCATGTATGGTTAAGATCTTCCCAAGTATTCAAATAAAATTTCTTTAACCTAATTTGGACATTCCACACTGTGATTTTGAAAACATTACACTTGGTGCACTTATCGAGGTGACTATTCACTCCGAAAAGGTGCATGATAAACTTAGTACTGAAAAATCCTAAATATTCATATGAACCTATAGTGAAAATCGTTTATCAAAATTTAGCCCCAAAGTGCTCCTAAAAATAAATTCACAGTTTCGAACAGACATTTCATCTAAAAATATGAAAATGGATTATTGCGCCATAAAATCCTAGATAATTGAGTCTAATGGCATAGACCATAATACATTCTGACACTTCTAACTACCTCAATTAATTAAAATTGCACTTCTGACATCATAGTGAGTGATAACACTAACTATGTGATTAGACTAAAACCTATGCGATTGGTTGATTCGTGAAAACTTATGGAATCTTCACGAGGTTCCTAAAGTTAATAGAAATTTCACCATTGAATTTCTAACCGGCTATTACATAAGGTGTTCCAAACCTAGATAAAAATATTTTCTTTAAAAAATTTTAGCAAAACCTTATGATAATTTTTCTTACATGGAACAACCTCAATCAAATTGGACACATAATCAACAGCTAACAAAATGTAGAGATAGCCAAAAGAGATTGGGAAGGGTCCCATAAAATCAATGCCCCAACAACTAAAATTGGATTTAATGGCATCATATTTGGTAATCATTCCCAATTTTTGACAATCTTCACATGCTTTGCAAATTTCATGGGTGTCTTTGAAGAGGGTATGCCAATAAAAACCACATTGTAAAATTTTAAATGCTATTTTCTTACTAGAAAAATGGCCACCACATGCCCCAAAGTAACAAAAAGATATTACACTTTGAAATTCACTATCAGGCACTTATCGTCTAATTATTTGATCTATGCAATATTTAAAAAGATATGGATTATCCCAAAAGAATGTTTTTACCTCTACAAAAAATTTCTTCTTCTCTTGTTGAGTCCAAATGTGAGGAATTTCACCTATAACAAGAAAATTAGCAATGTCAGCATACCAAGGAAATTGAGATATACCAAAAATTTGCTCATCTGGGAATGTTTCTTTAATAAGAACCGTTTCCACGAAATCTGAAAGAACAAGTCTAGACAAATGGTTAGCAACAACATTCTCAACTCCTTTTTTATCTTTAATTATCAAATCAAATTCTTGCAACAAAAGAATCCATCTAAGCAACTTGAGATTTGCATCTTTTTTAGCTAAAAGGTATTTCAAAGCAGCATGATCAATAAAAATTACAATTTGGGACCCAATCAAATAAGAACAAAAGTTTTCAAGTGCAAAAGTTACTGCAAGTAGCTCTTTTTCAATTGTTAAATAATTCATTTAAACACTATTTAAAGTTCTACTTGCATAATAAATAACACAACGCTTTTTTTCCTTACGTTGGCCCAACATAGCTCCAACTACATAATCACTAGCATCACACATAATTTCAAATGGTAAATTCCAATCAAATGATTGCATAATTAGGGCTGAAATCAACATACATTTTATTTTTGTAAAAGCTATCCCACAATCCTCAATCCACACAAAAGAATTTTTCTTTGACAATAAATTACAAAAAGGTCTAGAAATTACACTGAAATCTTTGATGAACCTCTTGTAAAATCTTGCATGACCTAAAAAAGATCTTATATCCTTGATGTTCTTTAGGATGGGCAAATTAGTAATTAACTCAATCTTGGCCTTGTCAACTTCAATACCTTGAGAAGAGATAATATGATCAAGGACAATACCTTGAGTGACCATAAAATGACACTTTTCCCAATTCAAAATCAAATTTTTTTCTTTGCATCTAATCAACACTTTTTTCAATGAGTCAAACATTCATCAAATGAATCACCAAAGATAGAAAAATCATCCTTGAATATTTCAACAAAACACTCTACCATGTCATTGAATATGCTCATCATGCATCTTTGAAATGTAACAAGAGCATTATAAAGTCCAAATGGCATCCTTCAATATGCAAAGGTACCAAATGGACATGTAAAAGTGGTATTTTCTTGATCCTCAAGAGCAATATCAATTTGGTTATATCCAGAATAATCATATAAGAAGTAATAAAATTTATGGCCCGCTACATGTTGCAGGATTTGATCTATGAACGATAGACGAAAATGATCATTCCTAGTAATTGAATTTAGTCTTCTGTAGTCAATGCACCTATGCCAACAAATAGTGACTCTAGTTGGGATCAATTCATTATCTGCATTCTTAATTACAGTCAACCCAGATTTCTTAGATACCACCTGTGTAGGACTAACCCAATTGTTATAAAAAATAGGGTAAATGATCCCTACCTCCAGAAGTTTCAACACCTTTACTCTAACAACCTCTTTCATGTTAAGTTTGAGTCTACACTGCATCTCTCTAGAGGACTTAGCATTATCCTCTAGATATATCCTGTGAGTACAAATAAAAGGACTAATACCTTTGATATCAACTACGTTCCATCCTTTTGTCTCTTTGTGTTCAATGAGAACAATTAATTTCTTCTCCTAAATTTCATCTTGTTTTGTGGAGATAACCACTATTAATGTTTCTGTTTGACCTAAAAATGCATATTTGAGATCAACAAGTAGAGGTTTCAAGTTGAGTTTTGGTATTTGCACACTTGAGGGGAGAGGCACAATATCATGAGGTGGCAGTTCCTCAAAATGTGTCCTCCACTTATTAGTGTCCATTATAGGAGTAGATTCTAACAAAAAGTTCATAGATGCAAGCATAGAATTAAAATAAAAATTTTCACCATGAACCAAACAAGCCTCCAGAGGATCAGAAAAAATTGACAAATCAAATTTATCTTGAACAAGAGTTTGAATCAAATTCACTTCATGCACATCATCATCATCACTAG
Organism: Carya illinoinensis; assembly: GCF_018687715.1. Classification (NCBI taxonomy): domain Eukaryota; kingdom Viridiplantae; phylum Streptophyta; class Magnoliopsida; order Fagales; family Juglandaceae; genus Carya; species Carya illinoinensis. Next base: position 24,567,287 of record NC_056766.1, on the reverse strand, counting down.
GCTGTTTACAAACATTGAAAATATTCAACTCCGAAGTCATGCTTCCAAAAGAACTTATCATCACACCACTCCTACAATTTATTGAAGTATTTGAGGTTGCAAGGAATGGCCTGACTAAAATTGTAGGAATTTGAGTGCAAACATCAAAGATAGGTTATGTGTCCAAAAAAATGAAATCCATTGGAAAGTAAAATTTGCCTACTTGCACTAACACATCCTCAACTATCCCTCTCGGTATTTATATTGAATGGTCAGCAAGTTGGAATGTTACCTTGATGGGTTTAAGTTCACCAAGAGTAGGAGGTTAACACTAGCACCAATGTCAAGTAAGGCTTTCTCAATTTTAAAATTTCTAATAATAGAAAAAATTGTTGGACAACCTAGATCTTTATATTTGGAGGATAATTATTTTGAAAGATGGAGCTTACCTGTTCTATGAGGAAAGCCTTCTTTTGCACCTTCATCTTACGCTTGATTGTACACAAATCTTTCAAAAACTTAGCATAAGATAGAATCTGTTTAATCGCATCCAACAATGGAATGTTAATTTTCACTTGTTTGAAAATTTTAAAAATGTCAGCATTTTGAACCAATTATGAGAAGGTTTCAACTTTTGGGAAAAAGGAGAAGGTATTGGGGTTTTGGCAGGTATATCTAGCTCAACCTTGTCTAGTTCACCATCATTCTTGGAATTTGAAGAGTTGTTGGTTTCACCAACTTTCATTGAAATACTTTAATCAATCTTTTTTCCATTGCTTAGAGTGGTGATGAACTTGGCATGTTCAAAGTTTGAATCACAAAAATTTGAATTTCTTACCTCAAATTGCGCTTTGGGATTTGGCTGAGGTTGAATAGGAAACTTACCTTTTTTCTTGAATGTGCAATGTAGAGGTCAAGTCACCAATAGAACTACTCATCTCATTAATGGTTTGCATTGTCTGGCTGTTGATATTAGCTTAACCCTATATAAAAGTTTGTAATGTCTCCTCAAAGGTTTTCAAAAATTCTATTTGCATTTTTTACCGTATGCCAATAGATCTTAGTCTCAAGAAATTAAGTCAATTTTTTGATTTTTCCTTCAAAGAGAATGGGAACAATTTTAATCTAACAACATCATCATTGACAGTTTGTTTTGTAAAGTTGCACAAACTTCTTCAAATTCTTTCAAATGCAAATAAGGACTTTCTGAATCTAAACTATGGAACTTGGGAAGCAATTGAATTACTCCTAGCTCTAAATCAAAATTTCTCATATTCCTAGGAAAAATCATGCAAGATGGAGTACTTGTCCTTGTTGGCTGCAAATACTCACGCAAAGTTCTCATTGGTGGATTATTCTGAGCATCCTCATTTTTGAGTTCGTCATGAACACTATAATTGTCAGCCATGAAGTTAGAATAAGAATTTTTGAAATCACCAGACAACCTATCAACCAATTCTCCTAACACAATTTTCTCTTTTCTCAATTTAATAGTTTGATCACGTTGCCACGAGATCATTCATCATAGAGACTTAAGTACATCCAAAAAATTTTTTTTGAGAGGTATTGACAAGTCTCAAAATTAATTAATACATGCACCACCTAAAATCTTTTATTCTAAAAACTAAATGCAAAATAAGCAAGAATTGTTTTTTTTTTTATTATAAGTGAAAAGCAAGAAAATAAAAGAGAAGGGAAAGAGATTACTAAATGATATGAATATGAAAGCTATGCTACTCAATCCCTTTCTTAACAAAATAAACAAAAATTGTACCTATAAAAATAAGAGAAAGTTAGAAAAAGATTATTATCATAATTTTTAAAAAAAAAAAAAAATACTTATCACACGTTGCAATTTCAGGCAACGGCATCAAAAACTCGTTATGCCTAAACTTTTACTCAAACTAGTGAATCAAAAATTTAGAGCAGTTTTACCTGCAAGAATATAGGTGTTGTAGTACCTAACATAGTCGAATCCACAGAGATTGACTTATATGATAAGGAAAATAAACTTTGAAAAAAAATTACTAAAATGAACATGCAATCAAATAGAGGAGAAAATTGCTGAGATAAAGATTTTTAAAGTAACAGAACAAAACAAAAATCATAAAATAAATTGATATAGAGAACGACTAAGGTTTCAAAGATCCGTCTATTAATTTAGAATATTGTCTCCGATAAATTTACTTCAATTAAACTAGAATAATGATTCCTTTCAATTGGAAGATTTAGCATTTAACACCAAGAAAACTAATCACTAATGATTAAGCATGAACATATGATGGTTAAAACATTCACAAACCCATTTAAAAATCACAGGGATTTTTCAAGCATTCAATGTATTTGAAAATCACAATATTAAGCAAAATAAATATATAAATAACCAAAATATCTAATAATAAATCCATTCAATCAATCAAACTCATAATATAAACTCTAATGTTGATCCGAAAATAATAACTAAATCATTAGACTTCATCTCTAACCTTAATACGAAAGTTTAGACAACCATGTTCATCATAAGAGCATAGGAAATCAAATAAATATTCTCCATGATAAAACTAAAATAAAATACAAAACTCAACACTAGAAAAACAATCTAGACCATAGAACAAAAATGGAGAGAAGATAGAGCTAAAAAAAAAAAAAAACTCCCTCAGAACGGAAGCTCCTCGTTCGCTGCGTCCTAGTGCTCCAAGAAAAACTCTCTCCTTTCCATCTCTATGCGTAAGTCTATCTAGATTCTTTTTTGTCTCCACCCCCCCCTCCCAAAACTCAGGTCTAGCCTAAAGGAAAAAAAAAATCCTAGCTCCAAAACGAAAAACAAACTCTCACTGGCCATTGCTCTAATGCTTGCCCGAGATGAAAAAGTTTCAAATGAAAACTCCCCTACAATTTGTCTCCTCAGAACCGTTCCCAAAATGAAAAAAAATAATCAAGTGCCTTGCCTCAACTCCCTCTAAAATGACCCTGATTGAGCTGAAATATTGCATATTTTAGCTATTTAAAACCAATGTATTTTAAATTCATCATGACATTATTATTGGTTTTAAATGGAAAAATGGCTAATAAGAATAAATACAAGTTGTGATTTAAATTGATTAATAGCATGAGTTTATGCTTAATTTTATAACTTAAGATTTAATTGGATAATGTTTATTCATATGCATATTTTATTTAGAAAGCTTGGTATGAGATAAATTTTGTGTGTGATCCATATGTTAAACTTTTTGAATAGGTTGGAAGTCATTAATGCATGCATGACTCAAAACAAATGAATTTTGGCTTGTAGGTCCTGTACACATGGCATGGAAAGATATATTGAATTGTTGACCACCTCTAGATTGAAGAGTGCCGTATGCACTTCATCCCACCAACTCAACTCAAGTCACTCTCATCAATCATCCACCACCTCTCAAAGTTTCACTTCAAGATTAGCAATACGTGGAGAGGAAAGCACATTCACTTCAAGACTAAGCAACATGTGGGGACATTGGTATTTTTCTATTGACAAAAGATGAAATGGTGGGAAACATATGGACCCATTGTATTAATTCTTTTGGACAATAGAATTGCATTTTCAAGAGGAAAGGGCACGCACTAAGCCATTTGGTGTGGAGAGGAAGAGAAGGCTGAAATACTACTCATGTTCGACAGTTTTTTTTGGTTGAAATCTTTAGTTTTTGTTCGGCAGTTTTTTTTTGTTGCAATGCTTTGTTGTTTTAGAGTTTTTATTAAGTGTATTAAAAATTGTTCTAGAATTTTATTTCATTAAGTGTAATACCTTAAATTCTTGCAAGTGTGTTAGTTTGGTTTCATGCAACCAAAGAATTGTTTTAGAAGTTTTAATTAAGTGTGCTAGTTGGTTTCATGCAACAAAAGAATTGTTTTAGAAGTTTTCATTAAGTGTGCTAGTTTAATTTATTGCAAGAAGGGTTTGATTGAGAGCTTTTGTTTTTGATTTTTCTGAAACATGATACATGGGAGTAGAGGGAATTGAGCTTTTCATCCCTAAAGTGAAGTGAGTCGGTTTAGATTTATTTTTCTAGAGGAGATTTAGTTGGTTTGAATTATATTTTTTTCAGAAAGTGAAGGAGAGAGCTTTTGTTTTTGTTTTAGTTGGGTAATTTATTTGTTGTTTACTTATTTCATGTTATTTATTTTTATTGTTTCTTTAAGCTTTCATTTAATAGTGATTACAATTGTTATGTGTTATTTTGAGAATTTGTGATTTAAATACAAAGACGAATTCTAGAATCTTGGTTTTATGCATTTTCAATTTTTAGTGCATGTTTTGTCAATTACTTTCTAATTTAGTTTAATTCTTAATTTAGTAATTTTTGAGTTTAATCTATTAGTCCTTTACATTCCAATCCGACAATCAAAATCTAAAAACATGAATCTAGTCCATGACTAGTACCCTTTTCCATCCATTGCACATATCATCATCTTGTTTTCTCTTTGTGAAGTTTTTCACATTTTTCAACGAGTTTAATTTTAAGTAACTTTCCCTAAGGAGACAATCTAGGAATTTATTCCTAATTATTACACGACATCTTCCTGCACTTGGGATAGCCTTTGTGCTACTCATTTTTGAGTGAGTCAAGTTTTTGGGGCCGTTGCCAGGGAACAGTTGTCTAACTTAAATTTAAACTTGTTATTTTATTTTATTTTTCTCTACCATATTATCTCCGTTTACTCATCTCATTTGCATCAACCACTCATCTCTACCATATTAGATTGATGTTTCATGTCATGGGTAAGAGACACTTCAAATAGGTTGCTTAGAGTCACATCAAGTGTTGAGAGTAGTATACACAGTGTTGGAGATAGATAGCTCGTCTGTCTTTTCTTTGAGTGAGCCAGGTGACGAAATTGAAATTGAACCAGAAAACATGGCTGCACCTGCACCACACACTCTTAAGGACTATTTGCAACCCACTCGTACCACTACACCTTCATGCATTGTTTTACCTGAAAATGCACCTAATTTCTCTATTAAGCATGACATGATGTTAGTGATACCTCAGTTCCACGGGATGGATTCTAAGAGTCCTTACCAGCACTTGACAGATTTTGAGTTAGCTTATGCTACTTTTATCACTAGGGCTGTTACTGATGAATTTATTAGACTTCGTTCGTTTCCTTTCTCTTTAAAGGATAAAGCGAAGATTTGGTTTAACTCTTTGAGACCTAATTCTATTTCTAGTTGGTCTGATATGCAGCGTGAATTCTTACAAAAAATTTTTCCTTTTCAGAGAACTCAGTTTTTGTAAGAGCAAATCAGTCAGTTCAATCAGAGACCTGATGAGACCTTTCAGGCCAATTGGAAAAAATTTAAGGATTTGATGAACATCTGTCCACATCATGGTTTTGAATCTTGAAGGTTGGTGAGCTATTTTTATACTGGTCTCACTCCAGAATGTAAACAGTTTGTTCAGACAATGTGCAATGGGGAGTTCTTTAGCAAGGAACCTGATGAAGCACTATCATTTTTTGACTACCTTGCTGAGAGCGCACAACAGTGGAACACTCGTACTGGTCGAGTTCCATTAGCAGCACAGCCACTGAGGGCTATTTCTGGAGGGGGTAGATATGAGCTTAAGGGAGACACTGATGTTCAAGCCTGAATAACTACATTGACTAGAAGACTGGAGGTCATGGAAATGGAAAAAGTGAAGGCTGTGAAAGTAATGGAGGCATGTTCTATATGTGCTGATTCAACCCATAAGACCCAAGACAGCCCGATAATGCCAGTATTTCAAGAAAGTGGGTCTGAGTTGATGCAATCAGCTAACTGGGTCAATCGAGCACAGAATCAGCATTTCTCCAACACATATAATCCGGGGTGGAGGAATCACCCAAATTTCTCATGGAGAAATGATCAGCCTGGTCGATCCCCACCACCTCAGCAGCAGCCATTTCATCAGGGTGCTCCTCAACATCAGTATCCGTCATATCAGAATCCTTAGAGTTATCCTCATGTAGCTCCTCCTGGATTTCAGCCTCATGTAGCTGTACAGAGTTCTCAGCCTTCATCATCTGCAAAGAAGACTCTAGATGACAGTATGGCACAGATGGCCAATACACTTCAGCAATTCATGCAGATTCAGGCCACCACAAATAATCAAAATACTCAGGCCATAAATGAGTTGTGAGGTACTATTAATAAGATGGGCATGACCTTGAGCACCCTAGAGAAAGGAAAATTTCCAGCACAGCCTCAGCCTAATCCTCAAGTATACAGACAACAACAACATCAAGTGCATAATGTCTCAAGAGACGTTATTGAGACAGCGAAAGTAGTTCTTACTTTGAGAAGTGGGAAGGAAGTTCCCCGACCTGAGATGACCATAGACACAGAGGTAGTTGCTCCTACGCCTAATGATGCAGTAGAGATGGATGAAGTTGAAAAAGAACCAGAGGTAGTAAGACCAGAACTGAAGAAGCCTATGAGTGCAGATGCTGAAACTAGTAAGGGATACCAACCTGTGGTTCCCTATCCTCAGAGATTGGCAGCTGGCCAAAAGAACAAGTATCACACGGAGAATCAAGAGATTTTCAAGCAAGTGAAAATCAATATTCCACTCTTGGATGCCATACAACAAGTGCCTTCATACGCAAAATTTTTGAAGGACTTGTGCACAGTGAAGAGAAAGCTGAATGTAAAGAAGAAAGCTTTCCTAACGGAGCAAGTTAGTACATTGATATTGAGTGAGACTCCTCAGAAGTTTGGAGATCCCGGCTCTCCCAACATTTCCATTATGATTGGTGAATCACGCATTGGGAGAGCTTTACTTGACTTGGGGAGTAGTGTGAACTTGCTACCGTTCTCAGTATATGAGCAGTTGGGATTGGGTGAGCTGAAAAAGACCTCCATCATGCTACAGTTGGCTGACAGATCAATTAAAGTACCAAGGGGTATTGTAGAGGACGTGTTGGTCCAGGTGGATAAATTCTACTACCCAATAGATTTTGTGGTTCTTGGCATGCAACAGCCGGTCTCCACTATTTACCAAGCTCTTGTCATCCTAGGAAGACCATTTCTAGCTACATCAAATGCTTTGATCAATTGCAGAAGTGGAGTTTTGAAGCTTACCTTTGGGAACATGGCACTTGAGTTGAACGTTTTCAACGCTTGCAAGATGCCAACACATTTTGATGACACAAGTGATTTGAATGCTATGGAGAGTTTGACACCAACAGATTTTAGTTGCTCAACTTCTCCCTTATCTGATGATGATTATATTTTTCAGACACCTGAATTTTTACTTGATGAGAAAATTGATCATATCACTGAAGATGACTTTGATTTTTTTGATTGTTTTGCAGATTCATCTTTACCACTTGAAGTACAATTTGCGGGAGCAAGATGGAAACCCCAGTTTGAAGCTCTACCACCACTAGACATACTTAGATCTTCAGAGGAAGAAGTTCCTCAGTTGGAACTGAAACCGCTTCCTCAAGATTTAAAGTATGCGTTTCTTGGACCTGAAGAAGGAACTTTTCCGGTGGTGATTTCCTCAAAGCTAAATCAAAAGGATGAAGCCCAGTTGATTGAAGTATTAAGAAAGCATCGAGGCGCAATTGGTTGGACAATAGCAAACATCAAAGGCATTGATGCCGCTGTATGTACCCACAGAATCCATCTTGAAGACGATGCTAGACTGATTCGTGATGCTCAACGTAGGGTCAATCCTACCATAAAGGAAGTTGTGAAAGAGGAAGTGCTTAACCTACTCGCAGTAGGTATCATTTACCCGATCTCAGAGAGTAAGTGGGTAAGTCCAACTCAAGTGGTACCAAAGAAATCTGGTTTGACTGTCATAAAAAATGATAAAAATGAGTTGATTCCAACTAGAATGGTTACTGGTTGGAGAATGTGCATTGACTATAGAAAACTTAATTTAGCCAGTAGGAAGGATCATTTTCCTTTACCATTTTTGGATCAAATTTTGGAAAGAGTAGCTGGTAATGCATATTATTGTTTCTTGGATGGCTACTCTGGTTATTATCAAATTGCTGTAGCACCTGAGGATCAGGAGAAAACCACTTTCACCTGTCCTTTTGGCACTTTTGCTTTTACTAGAATGCCTTTTGGTTTATGTAATGTTCCAGCTACTTTTCAGAGATGCATGATGAGTATTTTTTCTGACATGATTGATGATATTTATGAAATATTCATGGATGATTTCTCTGTTTTTGGAAAATCCTTTGAGAGTTGTTTGCATAATTTGGCATGTATGCTCCAGAGATGTGAGGAAAAAAATATTTTACTTAATTGGGAGAAATGCCAATTTATGGTTACTCAGGGCATTGTATTGGGGCATATTGTTTCTTCTGAGGGTATAAAGGTTGACAAGGCAAAAATTGAATTAATATCTAAACTTCCTATCCCTAGGACAGTTAGGGATATTCGTTCTTTTCTTGGTCATGCTGGCTTTTATAGGCGGTTTATTCAAGGGTTTAGTTCTATTGCAAAACCTTTGTGCACTCTTTTACAAAATGATATTGAATTTGTTTGGACTGATGAGTGCCAAAAAGCTTTTGATACCTTGAAAAAGTCGCTTACCACTGCCCCTATTGTGCAACCCCCGCAGTGGGATATTCCCTTTGAGATTATGACAAATGCTAGTGACTATGCCTTAGGAGCTGTTTTGGGGCAGCGTGTGGATGATACACCATGTGTGATTTATTATACTAGTAGAACCTTGAATGATGCCCAGAAAAATTATACCACTACTAAAAAAGAATTGCTTGCAGTGGTTTTTGCACTTGATAAATTTCGAGCTTATATTCTTGGTTCTCCTGTTACTATTTTCACTGACCACTCTGCTCTTAAGTATTTGTTGGCTAAGAAAGATGCGAAACCACGCTTGATTCGCTGGATTCTATTACTTCAAGAGTTCAACATCAACATTAAGGACAAGAAAGGAGTTGAAAACGTGATAGCTGACCACCTCTCTAGATTGTCATCATTTCCTTCTTCACATGTCAGCTTTCCTCTTGATGATAGTTTCCCGGATGAGCAGCTGTTTGTGGTTGATAGAGCTCCCTGGTATGTTGACATAGTAAATTATCTGGTGACTGAGCGAATGCCTTCTGAATGGTCAAACCAAGATAAGCGTAGGTTTTTATCTGAGGTAAAACATTTCTACTTTGATGACCCATATCTTTTTAAATATTGTTTAGACCAATTGATTCGAAGATGCATTCCTGATGATGAGTTTTCTTCGGTTTTGAGATTTTGTCATATGGGTGCATGTGGTGGCCATTTTTCAGCAAAGAAAACAGTATCAAAAATTTTGCAAAGCAGTTTTTATTGGCCTTCCATGTTTAAGGATGCTTACAATTTTTGTAAAGCATGTGAGTCTTGTTAAAAGTTGGGAGCCATTAGCAAAAGAAAAATGATGCCCCTTTCCCCCATTCTTACTTTAGAAATCTTTGATTGTTGGGGAATAGACTTCATGGGACCTTTTCCGGTTTCTTTTGGAAACACATATATTCTTTTAGCTGTGGATTATGTTTCAAAATGGGTGGAGGCCATTGCTTGCAAAACAAATGACCATCATGTTGTCCTAAAATTTTTGCAATCTCTATTTGCTCGTTTTGGCATGCCTAAAGTTATCATAAGCGATGGGGGTTCTCATTTTTGCAACAAACCATTTTCTACACTTGTGAAGAAATATGGTATTACATACAGAGTTTCTACCCCTTATCACCCTCAAACAAATGGGCAAGCTGAATTGGCAAACAGAGAAATAAAAATCATTTTGGAGAAAACCATCAAGCCTAATAGGAAAGATTGGTCGATTAAACTTCTTGATGCTTTGTGGGCTTATAGGACAGCTTTTAAAACAAATCTAGGGATGTCTCCCTATCGATTAGTTTATGGTAAAGCTTGTCATTTTCCTGTTGATATTTAGCATCGAGCTTTGTGGGCCATAAAACATGTTAACTTGTCACTTGATGAAGCTTCAGGGTTGAGAAAATTGCAGATCAATGAATTGGATGAAGCTCGTCGGAATGCTTATGACAACGTGCAACTGGCAAAGGAACGCATGAAAATTCTGCATGATCAGAAAATTCGTCCAAAACATTTCACACTTGGCCAGGAAGTTCTTCTTTACAACACTAGTGAGAGACATTTTTCCTGGAAAATTGAAATCCTGATGGAGTAGGTCGTACATTGTAAAGACCGTTCATCCTCATGGAGTGGTAGACATTGTCAATCCGAAGAATGGTAATAGCTTCACTGTCAACGGACAACGTCTAAAGTCATTTTTGAAAATCTTTGATCCACATGAAGAGATCTTGCTTGTGCAAGACCCCAGGGAAGTTTTTTAAGTTGTTTTTCCTTCTTTACAGTTTTCTTTACTTGAATTTATTTTATCTGTTCTTTTGCTTTGGTTTTATATTGATTGTTTGTTTTGCTTGCTTAGTTCTGTGCACTTTGTTTTCTTTCGTTCGATTCATTGAGGACTATGTCTCTCACTAGTTGGGGGGTTAGCATGTGTGCACATATAAAAAAAAAATATAAGATTTGTGAAATTTGAGCATCTTGGTGGAGTAGTTGAGCGGGATCATTTGCGAAGATTTATTTTCAAGCTTAAACATAGAGCATGATTTTTGATGCATCATATTTTGTTGATATGTGGCTTGAAACACCAGGATGTTATCCTTATTGAGATGAAACTTGATAAAATTTTTGTAGAACGAAAGGCAAATTTTGAAGGACATTTTGCACATGCTTACGCTTGTAGTGTTCCTTATTTACCATTCATTGATTTAACATTAGAGAAGTAAACTGCAGGACTACCGAGCCATGCCAAAAAGAAAAAGAAAAGAAAAGAGAAAGGATTGAAAAAAAAAATGAATAAAGGCAACTTAGTGAACTTTCCTAAGTAAAAAGGGCTAGAAACAGTTACCCAAGACTTTGGGGGTTGAGTGTCTAACCTTTAAAAACAGAGCTGGCGTGAAAACTGCTAGTCCCTTGGACTTTGAGGTAGTTAGAATCAGCAATGATTAATCTTAAGGTTGAAAAATCCTATGGCAAATCATGGCTAGTAATGAGGAACACACAACTGGTCAAACTCCACACACACATTTCGGTCCTGAGATATTTGCCTTAATTCTATGTGAAAGATTGTTGAGATAGTCTTGGTGGGTATAACCCTTGGGAGTTGAGTAGTAACATGTTACTTTTGTGAGAATTCAGAATTGTGTTTGATTGTTTTTTGTTTGAATTTCGAACTTTATGCAATATTCATCTCAATTAATTTTCACTATTTTGCTCAAGGATTAGCAAAATGCTAGTTGGGGGGTGTGATTGAGCTGAAATATTGCATATTTTAGCTATTTAAAACCAATGTATTTTAAATTCATCATGACATTATTATTGGTTTTAAATGGAAAAATGGTTAATAAGAATAAATACAAGTTGTGATTTAAATTGATTAATAGCATGAGTTTATGCTTAATTTTATAACTTGAGATTTAATTGGATAATGTTTATTCATATGCATATTTTATTTAGAAAGCTTGGTATGAGATAAATTTTGTGTGTGATCCATATGTTAAACTTTTTGAATAGGTTGGAAGTCATTACATGCATGACTCAAAACAAATGAATTTTGGCTTGTAGGTCCTATACACATGGCATGGAAAGATATATTGAATTGTTGACCACCTCTAGATTGAAGAGTGCCGTATGCACTTCATCCCACCAACTCAACTCAAGTCACTCTCATCAATCATCCACCACCTCTCAAAGTTTCACTTCAAGATTAGCAATACGTGGGGAGGAAAGCACATTCACTTCAAAACTAAGCAACATGTGGGGACATTGGTATTTTTCTATTGACAAAAGATGAAATGGTGGGAAACATATAGACCCATTGTATTAATTCTTTTGGACAATAGAATTGCATTTTTAAGAGGAAAGGGCACGCACTAAGCCATTTGGTGTGGAGAGGAAGAGAAGGCTGAAATACTACTCATGTTCGGCAGTTTTTTTTGGCTGAAATCTTTAGTTTTTGTTCGGCAGTTTTTTTTTTGTTGCAATGCTTTGTTGTTTTAGAGTTTTTATTAAGTGTATTAAAAATTGTTCTAGAATTTTATTTCATTAAGTGTAATACCTTAAATTCTTGCAAGTGTGTTAGTTTGGTTTCATGCAACCAAAGAATTGTTTTAGACGTTTTAATTAAGTGTGCTAGTTGGTTTCATGCAACAAAAGAATTGTTTTAGAAGTTTTCATTAAGTGTGCTAGTTTAATTTATTGCAAGAAGGGTTTGGTTGAGAGCTTTTGTTTTTTATTTTTCTGAAACATGATACATGGGAGTAGAGGGAATTGAGCTTTTCATCCCTAAAGTGAAGTGAGTCGGTTTAGATTTATTTTTCTAGAGGAGATTTAGTTGGTTTGAATTATATTTTTTTCAGAAAGTGAAGGAGAGAGCTTTTGTTTTTGTTTTAGTTGGGTAATTTATTTGTTGTTTACTTATTTCATGTTATTTATTTTTATTGTTTCTTTAAGCTTTCATTTAATAGTGATTACAATTGTTATGTGTTATTTTGAGAATTTGTGATTTAAATACAAAGACGAATTCTAGAATCTTGGTTTTATGTATTTTCAATTTTCAGTGCATGTTTTGTCAATTACTTTCTAATTTAGTTTAATTCTTAATTTAGTAATTTTTGAGTTTAATCTATTAGTCCTTTACATTCCAATCCGACAATCAAAATCTAAAAACATGAATCTAGTCCATGACTAGTACCCTTTTCCATCCATTGCACATATCATCATCTTGTTTTCTCTTTGTGAAGTTTTTCACATTTTTCAACGAGTTTAATTTTAAGTAACTTTCCCTGAGGAGACAATCTAGGAATTTATTCCTAATTATTACACGACATCTTCCTGCACTTGGGATAGCCTTTGTGCTACTCATTTTTGAATGAGTCAGACCCCTTATTGCAGCGTCCTCTCGAAAAAGTAAGTAGCCCTCCAAAATGAAAATAAAACTCCCTCTCCCTCTTGCAGTGTGTCTACTTTTTCCTCCTATGCCTCACAGCTCATGTCATCATGCCTCTCTCTCCAGTTGTTGCAAAAAGGCCCTCCTTTTTCCTTGCTACGTCCTCTGTAAACTCCCCCCAAAAATGTGCTAGCTACCCCTGCATTTGTTCAAAAACCAAAAAAAGCCAGCCCCACTTGCGCTCCTTTTATATTTTTCATGTGGTTCCCTTTTTTTGTGTAGAGTAGCTGCCAAAAAGTCTCTTGTTGCGTCTTGTTCCCAAGCTAAAAAGAGCCAACTACAATTTTCCTTTCTTTCCTCAAAACCCAAAGACCCAAAACGAGAAGTGGCGTGCATCTGTCCAAGAACCCAGAAGCCTCTGTGATTTGTTCCAGTCTGCCTAAAATTGAAAAAGGAGCTACTGTGTTCTGTTTATTTGGATGATTAACTTCCAAAAACTGAGAAAGAAATAAAACTAAAAATAAAAAATAAAAATGAAAAGCATGAATAGAATATCAAAAATGTGTTATCCATGTGTAGAATTATTGCCCAATTAAATCATAGGTTATAAAAATAAGCATAGACTATGATATTAACCAATTTAAATCACAACTCGTATTTATGCCTATTTACTATTTTTTCATCTAAAACCAATAATAATGTCATGAACTAATTAAAATGTATTGGGTTTAAATGTATGAAATATGCAATATTTTAGCTCAATCAGGAGCCTCCCATGGTTTAGGAAGAACCCATGATCCATGTAAATTGGGTATAACTATCCGAGACAATATGAAATGTTACAGGAGAAGTGCAGGAAGCCAGGCTAGAGGAAGGAGAAGGAAGCATGCCAATAGAAAAGTATTGTACTCCAAAGTAATGTCAGGAGACCCCAATGCATTAATGACTGATCCCAAAGGGCCACACCGCATTAAAGACTGTATGACAGAAGGAGTTTCGAGAGGACTTCCCTTCTTTTAGGCTGTAGGGTATGGCCTCCTAACTCTCTGGGCTGAGTATAAAAAGGTGCCTTTGACTACTAAGTAAAGGGAGAATCTTCCTGCTCAAACACTGGCACTCATTATCTCCTTGTTTCCCCACTGCTTAGTAAGCTTTTACTGACTTAGGCATTGGAGGGCACCTGAGCAACTTTTCCTGATTTCTTCTTTGTTATTGCAAGCCTTAGAAACAGAAGACCCAGACCATTGAGAGTCTGGCCTGAAGGTGTATGAAACACGTCATTAACACCTATGATTACATGCCTTGGATGTTTCGGCCATGACATATTTGTTTATGTTCATGAAGTTGTTTTGGATGTTTCACATTCCTCTGTTAACATGCCACGATTTGAAGATGTTATGATCAATGAGTTCATGTACATCATCCCATGTGTCACATGTCTAGTATGTAAAGGGTTATGTCTTAAGTCTCATGTCACATGCATTTGGGTACAAATCTTTCAAAAAAAAAAGAAATGAGTCAAAATTTTTTATCATGAACCCAAATGCTATGATAGGGGATTGTCCTAGTGTAACTCCTCTATCCACTTTGGAGTGCTTAAGAATATAGTGGTAACCCCTAGGTCGACAAAGAACCATTGGCGTGCCTCGAATGGATCTTTTTGGAAAGGATATTGGAGCAAGGTAGCATCTAATGCTAGTGGGTACCATGACTAAGTCAAGTAACTTGACAAAATACTGTCATGTTATTATAATATGAATATGTTTAAGACGTATTTACTATAGTGTACGAACAGTTGGTGTTGTGGTAACTAGCAGGAACATGCAGTGCATAAGGGAGTCGTGATATATCCACATGTGTTATAAGAATAAGGCAATGGCCCTCCATGATATTATATGGATCACATGATATGAATCATGTGATATGATACAATATGATATGATATGGATCACATGATTTAAATCCTATGATATGATTGTTCTGGATCACGCGATTAAACAAGATATGAATGATGACAAAAGTATGTTTTTTTTGAAAAGTCAAAGAATTTTGTTACTTGTCTTTTGAAAAATGTCAAGTGCATAAGTCAAGTCTTCAATCACGTCATGTGTCAAGTATATGTGCACGCATGCATTTCATGATTTTTCGCTTGTATGCTTATGTTAATCATTGTATGTTGTGTGCTTACTTGCTGAGATTTCTCAAAATCTCATTATGGTAGTTACTACTACCATTCTCCAGTCAGAATGGTAGAAGTTGTGACAAGACCAAGAGTAGTGAGTCAGGATGATGACCAAGGTTAAGGATGTGCTCAACTCTGTGAATGAATGGATTTAGTCATGACCTACATGGAGATAGCTGAGATTAGAAGGATGCCTTAATGATTTTCTTTGTTAAGACCTTTTTAGACAAAACTTGTCATGTTAATGTGTAACAAGGAGTTTGATACTCCAATACTAAGAAAAATGATTTAAAAGCTATGAATGAAGTTGAGATATTAGTTTTATTCTGGTACAACATTTTATGAGATGACCAATTATGTTATGATTTATTGCATACTGCTAGAAACATTCTACGAGCACGCATTTTAACTTTCATGTACGAGGGGTATGTAGCCTTGCATTGCATGTCCTAAAGTTTTATTTGCTGTCCAATCCGAAGCAGGGATTGGGGGCATCATAACAGGCATTACAAAGGGGCATGTGTTTTTGGGTGGTTTGAAGAGAGGTACTCGGTTTGCACTAAGGTTGTTGATTGGTGGGAATGTTGGCATTGACATGCTTTTGGTTCATGTGGCATGGGTTGGGTTAAATCTAACATTCAAGAGTTATCCAAGAGTGATGTAAAACAAGTGCATGAAAAAAAAAAGTTTAGACTAAAAAATGTGAAGAAAAAGATTTCAAGAAAACTATGCAAATTCATGATGCTTAGATTACTATCCATGTGTGAGATGAATAGTGATCCTTAACCCAAGTTAAAGACTTAACCAAGTTTAAATTGGGAACCCTAGGGACATGTGGTTAAGTTGTAGAAGAAGGGAAACTAATGGTATGGTGTATGAGGGTCCCATTTGGAAGAATGAAATAAAATACAAAGCTTGGGCTTCATTGGGCTTTTAATGGGCCGTATGAACAAGCCTTGGTTGTGGGCTTATCCATGGGTCTTATGTCCAGATTTATTGGGTCTAACCTTAGCCTCAATAGCCCACTTGGTTGGGTCCTAACTTTGGGTCTTTCTTCAATTGGGCCTATAGCCTTGATTCATACTAAGTTGGGTCCAATAACCTTGTGCTTATTAGATTGGGCCTAGTATCAATAACCTAATAAGTTAGGCCCATAGCCTTGTGTCCAACAAGTTGGGCTTGAGTCTTAGTGTCTCTCCTAAGCCTTCATACTCAAAAAGCTTGGGCCCTTACTAAACCAATCTCTTGGGCCTTCCCAAATCATTTAGTAATTAACCCAAATTACTTAGCCACTAAGAGCATTCTTAACGGATTATGCATATCCAAAACTAATGCCCCTTTTTAACTATTAGAGATCAAAGCGGTTTGCAAAGGATTAGCCAAATTTTCTAGCTTTTAGCTACAATATTTGTAAATATAAAGTCAAATTTGACTGCTACTGTATAAGGAGAAAATCTCTATTTTATTATTTGTTTTTAACTCTCCCTCTCTCCTTTTGATATTTTCTTAACGCAATGCCATCCGTTTCTTTCCCTCGAAATCTTTATCCCATTTTCACTTCTTTTCTTCCTTTCATCATTCCGCCTCGTGAAAGTGTAGAAGGAGCTTGGTCTGCAGCACGGAAGCCACAGCACCACCCGCATGGTCCCTTCCTCTCCCTGTCTTTGATAGTATTTCATCTTCCTCCCACTCAGGAAAACAAAACCTAGCCTCTCTCTCTCTCTCTCTCTCTCTCTCTCTCTCTCTCTCTCTCTCTCTCTCTCTCTCTCTCTCTCTCTCTCTCTCTCTCTCTCTCTCTCTGTGATGGCACTTGGCAGCAACTGCAGATAATCGATCTCCACCAAATCATCTAGAAAACTAATGTATGTTCCTTTATCTTAGTTTTTCCATCAACATTTCTTTTTGAATTAGACTTCTAAGAGATTTTCATTATGCCTCCATGAACCATCTTCGATCCTCCTCACTGATAAGCACTGATTAAAAGTTTTGAAAATAGTGAGAAATACCTCAAATTATGAGAGGGTTGAGTACCTCAAATTACGAGCGGGTTTTCGATTGGGGATAGATTTTGAGATTTTTAGAAAAAATCATTTTTGTAGGATATGGGGTTAGACTTTGAGTTTTAACAGAAACCTAAATTAATTTGTGTTCCCAACCCATCTAGTTCTCTTTCTCCCTCTTAAAATCTGTGTGCATATGAACTTGATATTGTTCATTAATTTATCATTTGGAATTTGGAATTTGGGGCTTACGATATGTGACGATCTATTGAGGTTTATTGGGGGTTTGTAGGGTCTGATTTGGAGCTTACCATATTTGCATGCACTGTATTTTCATGCGAAAAATTTTCTAAATAAAGGCAACTAGTTGCTGGATATTGAAGACTTCTTGCCTTTGATAGTGGATGAGAGTAGTATGTGCTAGTCTGCATGACTATGGATAGCCATAGGATATTTGATTGGGAATTAAAATTATGGAATGTGGAATAACAACCTCTTCTCTTCTCTGTATATGCTCATTTTTTTTATTAGTAAAACAAAGACTTTATTGAGGATGAAAAAGCATAATCATGTATGTAATGATTGGGTGATGTTAAAACATATCTTCGTGTACACCTGATAGGTTGTTCTCATATCTATATTATTGAGATGAAATTGGATTGTGTGGCATTGGCTATACGTGAGATTAAAAATAACCCCTTAAAAATGGAACTTGATATGGACAATTTAGTGCATTGTTTGGTTTACATTTTTGAAGTATTTTATTGGATTGAGCTAAATTCAATGCAGCAACACCAATTGCTATCCCTACTCAAACAATCCCAGCAAACAAACTTTTGAGATAGGCATGATTTAATGTGCACATAAAGTTGATTAGATTGCTGAAGTTGTGCATCCAAGCATTTCTGGACAGTGGACCATTTGTATTTCTCTTTCTCTTTTCAATCACATTCTCACATTTAGTAGTGCAATTCCTTTAATGAAATTTTGATGCTTTTATGGTCAAAATATCACTAAGTTAACCTTTGCTATTCTATATCATGCTGGGGCATTTATGTTTCAAAGGTGGCCATGCTGCTGGCTTTATTTATGTCTTTTAATCTGTTCTTAGTGCCAAATATTTCATTTTTTTTAATATGGTGAATGTACCGAGGATATAATGTCAAGACCATAGAAAATATAAGGAGCTTCTATTTTGTTTTTTCCTGAAATTACAGTAACTTGTTACCTTTGATGGTGGATGAGAGTTCCATCATCTACTTTTATGGTTGGAGTTCTTGTGGCTTCCCCTATCATCTGCTTTTATGGTTGCATAGTTTGGCAACCTATCTTATTATAATTTATTGACATAGTAATGTAGTTTGAAAATTAGGTTGTTGGAATATAATAAGGCTGCTGCAAGGTCAATTTGGCATGCCCCCATCTTCCCCATTATTATATTACATTTCTGATAAAAATAAATAAATACTCTATTTTTTCATCAATTATTATATTACAGTATTTAGTAGTGCTTTTTTCTAACACTGAAATTTACTCCAATTTCTTAATACAGTGAGTGAGTTTTATCCCATCCAACTCTTCTTTCCTCAAGGTTGTGCACTGGACTTTCAAAATCTGAAATTCTATTTCCGGTGGTCTTAGATGTTGTTGAAGCTATGCATAGGACATTTGCTTAACCTCTTTCATAACTATTGAAAAGCTTTGCTCAACCATACAACCAAATTTTTTTATCTAGGTAAGATACTCTTATATAGTTGTTTACCATGTTAGTTTGTATTATATTCTACCCCAACTAGCCATTCATTATAATTATAATGAAATGAGGGATGGCTGCACCATTTGATATGGATCCTTTCTTCACCACTCTCTTACAAAGTGGTGGACAAGGGGAAGGTAGCACCCCATTCCATAGCATAGATAATAATGTTTTGGTCCAAGCTTCATATGTTGACGTCGAAAAAATGCCACCCTCTAAAAGATCATTTCAAGGTGTGTCTTTAACCGCAGAGGAGGATTTTCTTTTCGTTTCAACTTGGCTAAACATTACTATTGATGCTATATGCAGGATTAACCAAAAATCCACTCAAATGTAGGAGAGAATAGGTGAATACTACAATGAGTATAAAAAACCAAATAGTCCTAATCGTACTGTAGCATCATTGACCAATCAATGGCAATGTATCAAAAAATGCACCAACAAATTTTGCGCTGGTGTTGCCCAAGTACAGTCAATACATCCCAATAGTGCCACTGAGCAGAATAAGATAATAATTTAATTTCTCCTTTATGTTTTTTTATAGCTTGAGTTGATTTTACCCTAACATTCTCACCTGGCTCATTTAAGCTTGAGAAGGCCAAAATATTGTATAAAGAGAATGAGAAGGCAAAGTATATGATGGAACATTGTTGGTGTCTATTAAGACACCAACCAAAATGGCAGCAACATATGTCATTGTTGCAAATGAGGAATCACCTGGGAAACGTCCAACCATTGCTGACACAGCTCTGCTAGCAAATGACACTCAAGATGACAACATCGAGATCATTGATAAGAGACCTCTAGGTACGAAGAGTGAGAAAGAGAGGGAGAGAAAGAGGAAGTCTAGAGAATGTGAAGATGTTGAGTTTAGTAAAGCCTTAAGTCACGTGACCAATGATAGAACTGTGTGCATGATGGAGAGGAGAGAAGCAGTCATCAAGGCTGAGAGTGATCAAATTTCATTAATTGCACTTAATAAAAAGAAGATTGATACAGAGATCATTAAATTAGATCTTGCTAGCATGGATGAAATGCAGCAAGACTATTTTCGAACTCTTCGGAAGGAAGTTTACAAGGAAATGAAGAATAGATCTACATCCACATCTATATCCCCATCCACACCTTTTGGGGGAAAGTAACTCGTGGTTTCACATTCTCTTTCTATTTTGTTGTAAATGCACAGTAATGTAGTAGACTCTTTTGGGCTAATTTTAATGGCTGCCTAGTCACACATGGTTGAAATACATGTGACTGGGCAACCACTATGTGAATGGGCAGCTACTGTATAGTAGACTCTTTTGTGCTAATTTTGTGGATGTATATGATGTAAATACAAAGTCCTTTAGTGTATTTGGTGGATGTAAGATGTGGATGTATTTTTTGCAAATACAAAGCTATATTTTGTGGATGTTGTTGTGGAAACATATTGTGGATGAAACCGTCAATTATTATGTCTACTTTAATGTGGATGAATTGTCCATTTATTTTGTCCATTGGCCATCTGATTCAAAATGATAAAGATGTCCATTTGTTCATGTAGGATGTATTTAATATTTGTACATTTATGATATTTTTTTTTTGGGGGCGGGGGGGCACGGGTTCATGTGTTGTGTGGGGCACAAGTTTAATTAATTTTTTCTAAGTCCTTTATATCTCTAGATCATGCTAAGTACTCTAATTAAGTGAACGAATCAAAGATAATAAAAGAAACATCTCCGATAACACTTTTAAGTTTTACAAATAACCCAAAATAACTACAAAGCATATGAGCTTATAAAAATAAAAAATAAATAAATAAAACTACAAAGCAGATGAACTCGAAGTAGAGATTTTAGTTTTAGCCAGGCAAACTCCACAAATGCTCGATGATGTCATTTTGGAGTTGAGAATGAGTTTGTCTATCTCCAAGATGATGATGTTGCTGAATGAACTCTATCAATGCAGGTATATGATCTCTTGAATTTGGTTCATGCAAAGTATCATCCATTGTTCGTAAACGAATTGATCTGCACCAAGGTATAGATGAAGTTCATCTTCAATAATTATATTGTGCAGGATAATGCATGCATACATAATGTCCTTTAGTACTTCTTGGTCGAAGTAGGTAGCAGGTCCATGCACGATAGCAAATCTACCTTGAAGTACTTCAAATGCACGCTCCACATCTTTCCTTGCTAACTCCTAGGTGGCTGCAAAAAAATGTTTCTTTCTTCCTTGTGGTGCAGGAATTGTTTTCACTAATGTTGTCCATAAAGGATATATACCATTAGCAAGATAATATCCCATCATATAGTCATGC
This sequence comes from Carya illinoinensis, assembly GCF_018687715.1. Classification (NCBI taxonomy): domain Eukaryota; kingdom Viridiplantae; phylum Streptophyta; class Magnoliopsida; order Fagales; family Juglandaceae; genus Carya; species Carya illinoinensis. Next base: position 24,546,100 of record NC_056766.1, on the reverse strand, counting down.
TCATTGATTGAGTAGTTGCATAGAGGAGCACAACCTTCAGCAAGAGAAGCAAACATAAAAGATCAGTCTAGTACGTTGATGTCATTATGCAACCAGGTAAACTAAAAAAAAGCATGTCATATCCAAAGATCGTAAGAAGCAACGACCTCCAAAACAATTGTTGGTTCATTTACATGACTAGAGTACATTCCCTTCCAAGCACTAGGGCAGTTTTTCCATTTCTAGTGCATGCAATCAATGCTACCGAACATTCCTAGAAATCCACTTTTTGCCAACATCTAGAAACCTTCTACATTACTGCTATTTGGAGACCTTAAGTACTCATAAAAAAAAAATCGAGACAATCACCTTAACAAATTTTTTCAAACTCAATCGTGTGGTGGTTTCTTTGATTCTAAACTATTCGTCCATAAGATCTACCATTACCCCATGTGCAAGCATCAGAATTTCTTTAGTCATCTTTTGAAGGGAAGACAATCCAAACCTTCCACTAGCATATCTTTTTTGGACAAAATAATCATCATAAGCTTCTACTGCAAAATGAATGCGTAAAAATAGATCACGACCCATTTGGAACCTCCTCCTAAAAGCATTAGGCAGATATGTTGGTGGCTGAGCGAAGTAATCATTCCAAAGGTGTTGATGGCCTTCCAAGGGATCACGTCTAATGAACGTATGCCATCGACATGAAGCAGATGCTTCTTGGGCCCTTCGCTCTCGATGTTGTGCCATTGCTTGCATCATTTGAAATTCTTTATAAGAATAATAATCATATATAATATGATCATCACACCAAAAGGGATCCATAGAAAACTGAGTGGTGTGTTGTAGAAGGATTGGAAGAGGAAAGGCAGGAAACCTCAATAGGCTTTGTTTGTTATGAGTGGGAAGTATTAGGGGTTGGTCTATTTATAGGATTGCCCAAGACTATCAGTTACAACAAAAGTTTTTGGCAAAAGATTATAGTTGATTATTTGAATTCATGATACTATTGTTGGATAGAGGAAAGTTTGGCAAGAGAAGATGGTTGGATGGAAAATGAAGTACATATAGTTGTTGGATAGAAGAAGGTTTGGCAGAAAAGGATTGTTGGATGAAAAATGTAGTAGATATGATTGTTAGATAGAAGAAAGTTTGGCAAAAAAGGATTGTTGAATGGAAAATGGGGTAGATATGGTTGTTTGATAGAAGTTGTTTGATACAAGAAGATGGTTGGATGGAAAATTTAGTAGATATGATTGTTAGATAGAAGAAAGTTTGGCAAAAAAAGATTGTTGAATGGAAAATGGAGTATATATGGTTGTTTGATAGGAGAAAGTTTGATACAAGAGTATGGTTGGATGAAAAATTTAGTAGATATGATTGTTAGAAAGAAGAAAGATTGGCAAAAAAAGATGGTTAGATTGGAAAATGGAGTACATATAGTTGTTGGGTAGAATAAAATATGGAAAAACAAAATATAGTTGGATGAGAAATATAGAAATTTGATTTGTAATCAAGACATTTATAAAGAATTTTAGATGGGTTTCATTAGACATTTGTGGTTATTAGCATTAAATGACAGTTGAAAAAATATAATTTTTTAAATCATAATTTAATTGGAATATGATTACTAATTAACATATGATAGGTAGAATAGTAAAATATGATAAAACAAAATAAATTAATAATTAAAAAATTAATTTTTTTAACTATTAATTACTCATTACTATATAATAAATAAATGGATAATCTAATGTAGAGATTTGATGTGAATAGCCAAAGACAAATTCATCTTATATTATTTTATTGTTATATCATAAAAAGATAGCTATTCCAATGTAGAGATTTATGTGAATGGAATAGCCAAAACAAAATTCACCTTACATTCATCAAAAGTGTCAGTTAACTTTGGATAATCCATTGAGGATGCTCTAACGTGACAAACTTCTAATATGCCACATTTCACTCTTCCATTGGCCTCTTGGCTTTTATCCCCAAAATAGTTAAAGTACTAAAAATAAATCTTCTAATAATTCTACTAAACCCAAAGTATATGACCCTTTTTGCCAACTCAAGTCCCAAAAATGTTCTCACTCACAAATAGCCTAACTCCTAATTAACTAGGATCATGGCTACTAAAGTCAAGGCCTAAGGGATTTTTAACTGGGGTGTTACATAGAGCATACAACATATTCTGCCAAAATCAACCGACCAAAACCTTGATTTAAAATAACTACATAAGCCAGACGATCACACAAGTTTTATAGCAAGCAAGTAGTGTATAGCATAAGGGAATTCATTTGGCAATGAACACTAATAACGATGAATAAAATAAAGGTCTTTAAAGAATCCGCACGATTGGCTGGTATTCTTGAACCCAGTAATCATACAGTTGTAGATTCGAACCCTTATTTCCCATTTGGATTCAGAGCAGATTCTAAAGCCATATAAGGAATCCAACTTTAACAAATCAACCAGTAGAACCAACCATCAAAGAAAAACAATCATATAATCATAATACAACCAAAGCAAGCTCTGAAATATTAATCCAACAAACTCAAGTCTATTCATTTTGAAAGCAGATGATGGATTAAAATATGGGGAGGAGAATACTTATAGTGAAAAGTCAGCGCAGATGAAGCTAAAGTGAAATTTGGAGATAAGAAGACCTCGATGTGGCATAAGCAAGCCACGTCAAGCAAGAGCCGACTTCATGAGTGGCTGCTCAAATGAGCTTGTACATCATTTGCCTCCGCTGGTATACCTACCCAGTGAGGGTTGGAAGATTTGGGAAAAATATGGGTTTAGTTTTGTGAGGGGAGGGCACCTCCTGGGAAGGGTCCAAGCTTGGCAAGAAATGTGATGCCCCCAAATCCCCACATACAGACACGAAGAAATCGAGACGTCCGGATGATGACAACATGGGTAACCACCCTATCGATGAGTGCCAAGTGTGTGTATAAGCAACAAATGTGCAAGAAGAGACACGCAGCGGATAGCAAAGTCATAAAACTAAGTACCAGAATTTTCATGTTTAATACAAAGCTGTTCAAAACATACATAATAAAATATTACAAACTACAAATATTTTTCAAACCAACAACAAAGATTAAACGCCGCATCCTCGGGCTCAGCCTCCTCCTCTTCCTCGATCTCTACATCAAAATCTACGGTACCAAAAATGGTGCCGCAGGTAAGTAAGATCCAAACGCCACTAGATAAAAGCATATTAAAACTCAAACAATATACATGAGAGAATGCCAATGCACATAACCCGTAAAACCATATTTTTCCACGCACGCCAAAAATTCCATTTGGCCCAAAAACATATTACTTTCCAAATCTCGCCAAAAGTCATATTTTGCCCAAAACCAACTCAATCCAAAACCAATTAATCCAAATGCACCATGACCTCCCCTAGGGGTCATCCGCACACCCTGGCTCCTATGCCACACCACGGGTAACGACACCTAAATGAGCGATGCCATCCCGCCCGCTCCACGCGTTCGTAGCCAAGCGTCCTCTAGCCCTCGCCAGCGAAGGGCCACAGAGTCGGTGCGAGAGCGTTACCATCCCGCCCGCTCCCGTTGTCACCCAGCGACAACCCAAGGGACATCACTCAATATATTACGCTCCCGAGTGACCAGAGGAGCTCCACCAAGATAATACCCCATCCCGACTTGGGGTCGTGATACACACGCACCCGAAAATCCATTTACGCCAATAAAACATGATTTTTCTCAATTAAATAAAATGCATGTGCATGCACCATGTAAATACAACCACAAGGCACAAACCAACCAATCAATCACAAATCAATAAACCAAGCAACTCCATCCTCAATCCATCCGACCCCCGAACTCCTCGGACTCAGTCCGGAATCAACCAACCAGCAGTCAAATAATTATTGTAAGAGCAAAATATATTTAAATCTAAAAGTAGAGTTTGGAAAATACTTACAGCGCTATATGGTATTTTTTGAAAGCTCACGGCGTTGCAAACAGTGGAGAAAAAGCAACGTAACAGTGTATATTATACTATGGTCGTGGGTAGGAAATTACCCACTTTGGAACGAGGACAAACCAAGACATGAAATTGATAGGGAATAGTCTTGAGATGTTTATGAAGCTAAAGGAAGTGAGCTTTGGCTGTGGGAGGAAGTGGAAATGGCGGTGGAAGCGCCAAAAGGGGCTGAATGAAGTTGAGCTCGTGGGAGCTGCTCCGGCAACGGATTGGGGCCGAAATTAGGTGGGTTAGGTCGGCAAGAGGTAGAGAAAGAAGTTGTGAATAGATAGTGGCCGGAGGTGGAGCGACGGCGCCGAAAATGGCAAAAAGTCGTGCGGCTTAGTTGGGGCATATAGGGCTAACGGTGGCTCGGATGGGGCTGGGATTCGGTGGGGGTGATCACCGGCCAAAGGGGAAGATTTTGTTGGGGGTGGTGTCGACCACGCCAGCCGAACAGTGGTGGGTCAGGACTGGTCAACTGGTGGCAACGGGAGAGATGAATAGAGCAGTCCGTGCGTGCGCGGGGAGAGAGAGGAAGAAGAAAGAAAAGAAGAAGAAAAAAAGAAAGAAAAAGAGAAAGAGAAAGAAAAAGAAAAGAGAAAAAGAAAAGATGAGGGAAAAGAAATGAGGTTCAACCCTCACTCCGGAATCCAAAAACTGATCCGCCGAAAACGAGTTTAAAAAACATAAAACGACTAAAATAAATTAAACACTACATCAAATAAAATAAAACCAATTTAAAATAAAAGAACCAATATATTAATTAAATTAAAAACACTCCTTCAATGAAAATACACGTAAAAACGGGTCATCACATCCTCCCCCCCTTAAAAACAAATTTCATCCTCGAAATTTGCAAGATTAAACACCAACTTGAAGTAAGCCACATATATCCACTGAGATCAAGATTAAGAAACGTACCGTCATTTACTCAAACAAGTAAGGGTACTACTCCCTCATGTCAGCTACTCTCTCCCAAGAGAAAGCTTGAGCTAACGGATCCCCCCATGCCACCTTTACCAAAGGTATCGTCTTGGATCTCAACTGTTGCTCTGAGCTGCTGCCATTTTATCCCTGATGATCCGAACTTGGCTTTGCATCTCTTGAATTATTTCGGGCCCAATTATCTTACTCTCCCCGACTTCATCCCAACACAAAGGCGATCTGCACTTCCTCCCATAAAGAGCTTCATAAGGAGCAATCTGAATGGTTGCATGGAAGCTATTATTATATGCAAATTCTATGAGCGGCAAGTGATTTTCCCAAATCCCTTGAAATTCCATGACACATGCTCGTAACATATCTTCAAAGGTTTGAATGTTGCGCTCTGATTGGCCATCTGTCTTCGGGTGATACGCAGTACTGAACTTCAACTTAGTACCCAATGTTGCCTGCAAACTTTTCCAAAACTGAGACGTGAACCTTGGGTCCCGATCCGACACAATACTCTTCAGTATGTCGTGCAACCGCACTATCTCTTTCATGTACAAGCAAGTCAACTTACCCAAGGAATCAGTGTTATTAACAGGCAAGAAATGAGCACTCTTAGTTAACCGGTCAACAATCACCCAAACTGAATTTTTCCCACTAGGAGTGCTCAGCAAGCCCACTACAAAGTCCATCGTGATGTCATCCCACTTCCACTCAGGAATAGGGAGGGGTTGGAGCATACCGGCGGGTCTTTGATGCTCGACCTTGACTTGACGGCATGTGTGACATTTCTCAACATACAAGGCAATATCCCTCTTCATTCCATCCCACCAATAATTTTTCTTCAAGTCCCGGTACATCTTCGTACTACCAGGATGAACTGAATAAGAGGCCTCATGAGCTTCTGCCATGATCCGCTCCTTGAATTCTGAATCTTTGGGGACCACTCTACAATCTCGGAGCCGAAGAATTCCATCTTTATCCATACTGTAGTGCAACGGCCCTCGAGATTTTCTGACCCTTTTTCTGATATCCAACAGCTCCGGATCCTTCCTTTGAAGAGTCTTCAATTTCTCAAAATCGGCCAGTCGAATATCAAGAATTGAAGATAAAACCTCCTCTTTTTGTGAACTTTCAATAAGGAGCCTTCTCATTCCGCAAAGCAAATAATCCAATCCTGACGACTCGGCCTCATCTTCCAAGTGCGATTTTCGACTCAAAGCATCAGCAACTATATTTGCCTTCCCTGGATGATACTTGATCTCGCACTGGTAGTCACTGATTAGCTCTAGCCATCGCCTTTGCCTCATGTTCAGATTCTTTTGGGAAAACAAGTGCTTCAAGCTCTTGTGATCAGTGTATACCTCGCAAACTTCCTCATACAAAAAGTGCCACCAGATCTTAAGAGCAAATACAATCGCAGCCAATTTCAAATCGTGCGTTGGATAATTCTTCTCATGATCCTTTAGCTAACGGGATGCATAAGCGACAACCCGTCCTTCCTGCATAAGGACACAACCCAATCCAAATTTAGACACATCACTGAAGACTACAAATGGCTAATGCGATTCTGGAAGTGCCAACACTGGTGCAGTCATCAACCTGTTCTTCAATTCTTGGAAGCTTCTCTCACACTTGTCTGACCAAATAAATTCTGCATCCTTTCTAGTCAAAGCTGTGAGAGGTCCAGATAGGCGAGAAAATCCCTCCACAAATCTTCGGTAATTCCCGGCAAGTCCTAAGAAACTCCGGATCTCACGCACTGTCGTCGAACGCTGCCACGACAAAATGGCTTCCACCTTATTAGGATCAACAGCCACTCCGTCTTGGGAAAGCACATGCCTAAGAAATCTGACTTCTTCCAACCAGAATTCACACTTGCTGAGCTTGGCATACAACTGGTGTTCTCTCAATTTCCCAAGAACTAGACGAAGATCATAAACATGCTCTTCAACATCTCGGGAATAAATCAGAATATCATCAATGAATACTACCACAAAGAAATCTAAATAAGGTCGAAATACCCAATTCATTAAATCCATGAAAGCAGCAGAGGCATCACCTAACCTAAACGGCATCACCTTAAATTCATAATGCCCATATCTCGACCTGAAAGCAGTTTTGGGCACATCCTTGTGTCACCACCTAGATTTTTCTAGAGAATTTCCTAACCTTCTAGAAGCCCCCTAGTCCTTTGTAATCTTGTGGAATTGTGTAGAGTGATCTAGAAGGGGCGTTATAGACAATTCTAGAGTAGTAGTAATCTAGAAAGTTCTTTACCCTTGGATTGATGACAAGTGTCACAATCCTAACCATTCTTTGTACCAAGAGTTCCCTATAAATAGAGGGGCTCTCATTTGTGTAAATGACCAAGCAATAAGAAAAACAAGTTCTCTAGAGCATCTCTCTCTATCTTCTCTCTCTAGCTTTGTTCTCTATTGTCTTGAGTCCTTTAGAAGGCTTACTTAGGAGCTTTGGGGAGAGAAAGCCTCCTAAGGCCGCACGGGTCGAGTGAAGAAATTCTAAGTCCGTGACAGTTGGTATCAGAGCTATCCAGGTTGGAATGGCAAATCCAAGCGAGATCACAATGGAGCACCAGGAGACAAGAAAGAGTAAGAGGTCGAAGGACTCAAGCTCATCTATGGAGTCTCGTCTCGATGGCATCGAGAGGGCCATGGCCAAGATATTGGCCAAGATAGAAGAATGGGATCAGTCTCACAGGGAGGTGAGCACCCTTGACAACACTGTGACGAGGATGGAGGTGGCGGTAGCGGATGTCAGGGACTGGCTTGACATCGTGGAGCAAGGCTTAGAGGAGCTAGGATTGGAGGGACAATCTGAATCGCTCAAGGAGTCCATTCTGAGCACCATCAACCCCACCATCGAGGCACAGCATGTTGAGAACGTTGCTTTCCAAGACCGGGTCTTAGGAGAGCTAACAAAACTCCAAGGACAAATGGAGGAACACCGCGTTGGTCTGGAGGAGACCAAGGCAGATTGGGCTATATGCAAGCGGGCAGTGGCTAATGGGGGCGCCGTCGGAGCTGGAATGATGGCGACACCAAGGGTGGATACCCCCAAACCAAAAGAGTTCGATGGCAAGCGGGATGCCAAAGAACTAGAAAACTATATGTGGCACATGGAGCGCTACTTCGAAGCATTAAACATGCAAGACGAGCATGTCAAGGTACGTACTGCCTCTCTCTATCTTACTAATCTTGCTGGTACTTGGTGGCGTCGTAAGCATAGTGAGATAGAGAAGGGTACTTGCACTATTGATTCTTGGGAAGAGTTCAAGTGTGAACTCAAAAGGCAATTCTATCCTGAAAATGTGGCTATTCATGCGCGGAAGAGAATGAAGGAGTTAAAGCACACTTCTTCTATCTGCAACTATGTTGAGGAATTTTCTGCCCTCATGTTTCAAATCACAAACATGAGAGAAGAAGATCTCCTCTTCAACTTCATTGACGGTCTCAAATCTTGGGTGGCTCAAGAACTCAAGCGTCGTGGGGTCAATGACATCTCCACCGCCTTAACAGTGGCAGAAACCTTAGAAGAATTTGAGTATCATAAGAGTGACAACTCTTCAAAGCCCAAGTCTTCAAAGGATAATCACAGCAAGGGTGGGGGAGTGAAGGGGTTCAAGCCCCCACAGTACAAAGACCGAAGAGACAAGCCTTCAACATCAAAGGAGGGCAAGAAGGACTACTCTCAAGACAAGAAGCCAAAAGATGCTTGCTTCCTATGTAACAGACCACATTGGGCTAGAGATTGTCCCAAGAGGAAGGCCCTCAACGCTATGTTAGAAGAGAAGGAAGTCCAAGAGAAGTCGCACCTGGGGTGTCTACAACTTCTCAACTCCCTCAAGGCAAGCACAAAGCCAACCACTAAGGATGGATCCTTGATGTTTGTAGAGGTACTTGTCAATGGGAAGAAGAGTCACGCCATGGTCGACTCAGGAGCTTCTCATAACTTTATTAAGAAGGAAGAGGCCACACGGCTAGGGATCCCTCTTAAGAAGGGTCAAGGATGGCTGAAGACAGTGAATTCTGAGGCCAAACCCCTTGATGGCGTAGCTCACGGGGTGGAGCTACAACTTGGCACTTGGAGAGGTATGGTGGATTTCTCTGTCGCTCCCATGGATGACTTCAACATCGTATTGGGGATGGAATTCTTGAGACAATTCAATGTAGTGTCTCTTCCCCACTACAACTCGGTGTGTATCTTGGAGGACGGTCCATGCATGATGCCCACCATGTCCAGGCAAAAACCACCCAACTTCTATCTGCCATGCAATTCAAGAAAGGATGGAAGAAGGGAGAGGTGTCTTACTTGGCCTCCATGGAGGAGGATGAAGTGAAGATTTCCTCCCCTCCACCCAAGGAAATCCAAAGGGTCCTCAGGGACTATGAGGATGTGATGCCTCCTGAGTTGCCCAAGCAACTACCACCTAGGAGAAAGGTGGATCATCAGATCGAGTTGGAACCCGGTGCCAAACCACCCGCCAAAGCACCTTATCGCATGTCACCTCTAGAGCTTGAAGAACTAAGGAGGCAACTTAAGGAGCTACTTGATGCCGGATTCATCCAACCCTCCAAGCGTGCACCATTGGGCATAACTACCACTTTCGACAAAGAAGTAGAAGAAATCTTGGCAGACCGTGTCATCAGGCGAAAGAGTCATATGCCACGCCAAGAATACTTGATCAAGTGGAAGGGATTGCCCGAAAGTGAGACAACTTGGGAACCAAAGGAGTCATTGTGGCAGTTTGAAGTTCACATCCGAAGGTTCCATGAAGACACCGCGTCGAGGACGTCGCAAAGCTTGGTGGGGGAGAATGTCACCACCTAGATTTTTCTAGAGAATTTCCTAACCTTCTAGAAGCCCCTTAGTCCTTTGTAATCTTGTGGAATTGTGTAGAGTGATCTAGAAGGGGCGTTATAGACAATTCTAGAGTAGTAGTAATCTAGAAAGTTCTTTACCCTTGGATTGATGACAAGTGTCACAATCCTAACCATTCTTTGTACCAAGAGTTCCCTATAAATAGAGGGGCTCTCATTTGTGTAAATGACCAAGCAATAAGAAAAACAAGTTCTCTAGAGCATCTCTCTCTATCTTCTCTCTCTAGCTTTGTTCTCTATTGTCTTGAGTCCTTTAGAAGGCTTACTTAGGAGCTTTGGGGAGAGAAAGCCTCCTAAGGCCGCACGGGTCGAGTGAAGAAATTCTAAGTCCGTGACACTTGTCTCTTATCCTCAACTGGTAGTATCCTGACCTCAGATCAATCTTCGAGAACACAGCTGCTCCTTGAAGCTGATCAAATAAATCATCAATCCGTGAGAGAGGATGTTTATTCTTGATGGTCACCTTATTTAATTCCCGATAATCAATGCACATACGAAGGGTTCCATCTTTCTTTTTAACAAACAGTACTGGCACACCCCACGGCGAAATACTTGGTTGAATGAACCCCTTATCTACCAGCTCTTGCAACTGAGTCTTCAACTCTTTTAATTCAGTCGGTGCCATGCGGTAGGGAGCTTTATGTACAGGAGCCGCTCCAGGTTCCAAGTCTATAACAAACTCCATTTCACGAACAGGGGGTAGCCCAGGCAAGTCATCAACAAACATGTCGGGGAATTCTTCCACAACTGGAATATCTACCAACTTCTTCTTCTCAGACGGCGTAGACACCATCTGGACTAAGAAGGCATCTGCTCCCCATGCAATCTCTCTTCTTGCTTGAGTTGCCGATATAATTACCGGCTTTTCTTTTAGCTTACTCCCCACAAATTCCAGACAGTCACCATCTGGAAGCTGAAAGCTAATTACCCGACTTTTGCAATTAATACTCGCAGAATATCGGTATAGCCAATCCATCCCAAGGATGATATCAAAACCCAACAGCTTAAACACAACCAAATCAGCATCCAAAAACCTTCCATCAAAATTTAATGGGCAACCCAAAGCAACCTTGGAACACCATACCACTTCACCATTTGGTAGAGCCACTACCAATGACTTTGGCAAAGGTTCCAACCAAATTACACATCTAAGCGAAAGTGGAAGATACAAACGACTGTGATGCACCCGAATCAAACAAAGTGCAAGCATAAAACTCATATAAATGGACTCTCCCTGAACCAAACACATTAACCCATGAAATCCAAAAAAAAAAAAAAAACAAAGAAGAAACCAAAATACACCAAAAATCAAATCCAACATTAAATTAAATTAGATCCATACCTGTAATTACTCCAGCATCATGGGTCGTTGGTGCCTCATCATCAACATCTCCGGGTGTAACAACATAAACTCGGGCTTGCACTGCTTGCCTTTGATTTGTTCTTCCACCGCGTCTACCTCCACGGCTTCCTTGAACTCTAACGGGGCACTCATGAGCGAAATGTCCCACTTGGCCACATCGGTAACAATGGGTTCCACCACTTAGCCGACACTCACCCTCATGAGCTCTATTACAAATTTCGCAAATTGGCACCTGTCCTCCCATACGTACACCTGAGGCCACTTGTGGTCGGGTCCCGGTCCGCTGAACAAATTTCTAAGGCGAACCCGAACTACTTCATTCACCAGAAAAACTCCAACTCTTATGTCCTGGAGGGGAGCCCATACTCAAATTATTCTCTCGCTCTGCAAGAGTGGCCAAGTCCACTAAATCCTAAAAAGTGGATATCTGGTGGCAGACCACCATTCTGCGTATATCAGGATGAAGACCCTCCTGGAAACACTCAGCCTGCATCTCCTCCGATGCGATGAGATGGGGAGCAAATTGCCCAAGCTCTATAAATCTTCAGGCGTACTGTTCTACAGTCATACTCCCCTGGACCAAGCTTGAGAATTCTCTTGCTTTCTGCCGCCTCACAGAAGCTGGAAAGAATCGATCATTAAATTCTTTCTTGAAGCGCTGCCAGGTCACAGCGGCAAAAGACCCCAATTCTGACTCCAGCATCACTCTTTTTGTATCCCACCACTCAGAAGTGGTGCCTTGCAATAGATAGCTGGCGTAAAGTACTTGTTGCGCCTCAGTGCAACCACATACTTCAAAGGTTCTCTCTAAATCTCTGACCCACTTTCCAGCCCATAGTGGATCCTCTTCTCCCATGAAGGGTGGAGTTCTATGCACTAGAAAGCGCTCATAGGTGCATCCAGCTTGCACCGCGTCACTAGGCCCTCCTGGGTATAGCCAAGGCCCTCCTTGTTGTGGCCAAGGACCTCCTTGTTGTGGCCTAAAATTCTATTGCATGAACTCAGTCATATGCCGTATTGCTTGGGCTATGGAATCATCTCTCGGTGTATCGTCCCGAGGCCCTTGAGTAGACTTTCTTGGTCTCACCATCTTCCTGCCACAACACAACCTTTGACCCCCTTTAAGAAAACAAATAAAAAACCAACAACATAAAACCAAAAACCAAAACCACATAACAAGAAACCAAAAGAAACCAACATGCAATAACATAACTAAATAAATAAAAATAAGCAAACAAGCTCAAATAAATAAAACAAATAAAACATGTCAAATAGCAACTTTACTTAAAATAAATTTTAAAACACAACTTTAAAAACATTCTGGTACTCCCTACAGGACATGTGATTTTACCCAGAGCCAAACCGCTCTGATACCACCTGTGACGCCTCCAAATCCCCACATATAGATACGGGGAAATCAAGACGTCCGGATGATGACAACACGGGTCACCACCCTATTAACAAGTGCCAAGTGTGTGTATAAGCAACAAATGTGCACGAAGAAACACGCAGCAGATAGCAAAGTCATAAAACTAAGTACCAGAATTTTCATTATTTAATACAAAGCTGTTCAAAACATACATAATAAAATATTACAAACTACAAATATTGTTCAAACCAACAACAAAGCTTAAACTTCAACTCAATACTCCGGCGGAGCCACATCCTCGGGCTCAGCCTCCTCATCTTCCTTGATCTCTGCATCAAAATCTACGGTACCAAAAATGGTGCCGCAGGTAAGTAAGATCCAAACGCCACTAGATAAAAGCATATTAAAACTCAAACAATATACATGAGAGAATGCCAATGCACAAAACCCGTAAAACCATATTTTTCCACGCACGCCAAAAATCTCATTTGGCCCAAAAACATATTACTTTCCAAATCTCGCCAAAAGTAACATTTGGCCCAAAACCAACTCAATCCAAAACCAATTAATCCGAATGCACCATGACCTCCCCTAGGGGTCATCCGCACACCCTGGCTCCTGTGCCACACCGCGGGTAACGACCACACTTATGACACCTAAACGAGCGATGCCCAGTTCCGCGCCCCAAGCATTCGTAGCCAAGCATCCTCTAGCCCTCGCCAGCGAAGGGCCACGGAGTCAGTGCGAGAGCGTTACCATTCCGCCCACTCGGGTTGTCGCCCAGCGACAACCCAGGGGACATCACTCAGTATATTACGCTCCCGAGTGACCAGAGGAGCTCCACCGAGATAATATCTCATCCCGACTTGGGATCGTGATACACACGCACCCGAAAATCCATTTACGCCAATAAAATAGGATTTTTCTCAATTAAATAAAATGCGTGTGCATGCACTCTGTAAATGCAACCACAAGGCACAAACCAACCAACCAATCACAAATCAATAAGCCAAGCAACTCCATCATCAATCCATCCGACCCCCGAACTCCTCGGACTCAGTCCGGAATCAACCAACCAGCAATCAAATAATTATTGTAAGAGCAAAATATATTTAAATCTAAAAGTAAATTTTGGAAAATACTTACAGCACTATACGGTATTTTTCAAAAGCTCGCGGCGTTGCAAACAGCGGAGAAAAAGCAACGTAACAGTGTATTTTACACTGTAGTCGTGGGTAGGAAATTACCCACTTTGGAACGGGGACAAACCAAGACACAAAATTGATAGGGAATGGTCTTGAGATGTTTATGAAGCTAAAGGAAGTGAGCTTTGGCCGTGGATGGCAGTGGAAATGGCGGTGGAAGCGCCAAAAGGGGCTGAACGGAGTTGAGCTCCTGGGAGCTACTCCGGCAACGGATCGGGGCCGAAATTAGGTGGGTTAGGTCGGCAAGAGGTAGAGGAAGAAGTTGTGAAGAGATGGTGGCTGGAGGTGGAGCGACGGCGCCGGAAACGGCAAAAAGCCGTGTGGCTTAGATGGGGCGTATGGGGCTAACGGTGGCTCAGATGGGGCTGGGATTCGGTGGGGGTGATCACCGGCCGGAGGGGAAGATTTTGGTGGGGGTGGTGTCGACCACGCCGGCCAGACGACGGTGGGTCAGGGCTGGTCAACGGGCGGCGACGGGAGAGAGGAGAGAGCAGTCCGTGCGTGCGCGGGGAGAGAGGAAGAAGAAAGAAAAGAAGAAGAAAAAAAGAAAGAAAAAGAGATAGAGAAAGAGAAAGAAAAGAGAAAAAGAAAAGATGATGGAAAAGAAATGAGGTCTAGCCCTCACTCCGGAATCCAAAAACTGATCCGCCGAAAACGATTTTAAAAAACATAAAATGACTAAAATAAATTAAACACTACATCAAATAAAATAAAACCAATTTAAAATACAGTAATTTAAAATAAAAAGAACCAATATATTAATTATATTAAAAACACTCCTTCAGTGAAAATACAAGTAAAAACGGGTCATCACAAGAAACAATAAGTTGTTTCTGTCCAACTTATTTGCAGCAATACTATTTTTGCCAGAAAAGTGCTTTTCTTGGCGATTTTTTGAGTCGACAGAAGTAGAATTTTTAAACAGTAGAACCCCACTTTTTGTGGCTATATCTTAGTCGCTAGAAATAATTTTAGCCACAAAAACCGCTTTTTCTTAAAGTGAATTGATGTTCTTTGTCTCAAATATAAATAAGCATTTCCATCTCCACTGATTTTGGAGACTTCACGGCCGGTACCCTTAGATCTCTTCTTTGCCCACTGTTGGTATTTTTTAATAATGTTATATTTACGGTTGCTTATACTCACCATTGGAGAAACAGCTATCGGCATCAACGTTCTATACAATTAGATTTTATTTTTTGAAGCATTTTCCAGTTTTTACTTTAACGTTATTAAGGCTGCATTATCAACTCTCTTTATTGCCCAGATGCCGTATGAACAAACGGCTACTTTTTTGCATGCATGATTGAACTTTCTATATAATGGGAGCATCCGTCTAGTGTACTTTTAAGGTTTGGTGTATGGTGTGGTCTTTCTATACAATATAGAGGAAAAGAGAGAGAGAGAGAGAGAGAGAGAGAGAGAGAGAGAGAGAGAGAGAGAGAGAGAGAGAGAGAGAGAGAGAGAGTTGTACGTAAATAATTTTTAGAGTATTTCTAGATAAAATAGGAACTTTGAGCTCAACCATTTGTGCATAGTTGGTTTGGGTTATACAATGATCAGTTGGGTTGTTGTATCCTGGGGGAGTCAAGTCAAGATAAGTTCTACTGCACTAATTAATTTGATACTTTGTACACCGCAGAGGGCTTAAATCTCCATAAAGAGAGCGAGATTTCATTGCCTCAATCCAAACTAGTTTCATTTGAATGTCAATTTCATTGTAATTTTTATTATATTATTGTGTATTTCACTAACAATTTTAACGAGACTCAATGGAGCCTACAATCGAAAAATGCACAGAAAACGTTGGAGATCTCAACAAGCCCTTCAGTTTCAATGAAGCCTATTTCAAGAGATGGAAGTGTAATGTGCTCTTCTACCGAAGTCTTTTGAATGTTCCGTACATTCTCACGAAAAAGGTAAATTTATTTTATGAAAATTATGTCTTGCCCAAAGGTCAGAATTCAAGAAATTGTTGTTTGAAGCAACAATTTTTTTTTAAAAAAATTTAATAGACCTCACAAAAAAGGCTAATAAGAACCAAGGACACTCTTCACAAATTCAATCATGTTTTGTTTGTGGCATAAGTGGGCAATTTGCTCGAACTTGCAATTTTTCGAAGTAAGAAAATAATCATCAAGTTAACGTAATTGAGGAACCATTTGTAGCAATGATTACAAACTTTAACTTCATGAATTTTTTGAAGAGTGGTGGGCAGATTATGGTGCCAATAGGTATGTATGTTGTTGGGGGGATTTTCATTAGGGGCCTTAAAGCCCATTGAGGTCAGCCATGGCCCAACATCAAGCATGTCCCCCATACCCCAGGTAGCCTAAGGTGGCCAGGCCTAAGCCCGCAGGGGATCTCCTAGGGGTTCAAAATCAACCCATGACCCTCATAGGTCGAGCATAACCACCTGCAATGAGATGGGACGTTGCAGAAGAAGCGCGGGAAACCAAGTCAAAAGAAGGAAAAGGAAGCACGCCAAGGGGAAGATACTAGACTAACCAGCAATGCCAGGAGACCATGCCACATTAAATGGGTTCACCAGATAACCACGCCGCATTAAATAGCTGATTCTAGAGGGCTACACCGCATTAAAAACAACATGGTAGAAGGAGTTTCGAGAGGGTTTCCCCTTCCCCAGGTCATAGGGCATGGCCACCTAACTCTCCTAGCCGAATATAAAAGGCCCCTTTGACTACCAGGTAAAGGGATCGACTCCTCTAGCTAAAATAGATTAACGCTCATCGCCTCCTTAATTCCCCCACTACTTAGTAAATCTAGGCTAACTTAGACATCGAAGGTTTCCCGTGCCACCCAAGGGCCGCCTTTCTCAATCCCTTCTTTGTTGTTGCAAGCCCCTAAAATAGAAGACTCGAACCACTAAGGACCTAGCCCAAAAGTGTACGAAACACTTCATTAACGGTTGGCACTATCTATGGGACTCAAAAAATTGCAAAAACAAATGTGTATTTCATATGCCTATGAGAACTTGTTCTCAATTGGTGCGAGACCCGAAAGAAGCAACTTAGGTGACATGGAGATGAGATTGGCAGCCATGGAGTAGCTCATTGAAAACCTCACGAATGAAATGGATGCCCTCCAAGCAAAGAACTAGGCCCTCAAGGACAACCTTCAGGAGTCAACGCACCATGGAGATTTGAGCACTAGGAGTCTCGGAGGGATGAAGAGGGGTGAAAATGACCAAGAAGAGAGGAAACACATGCAAGATGAGCTACTCAACCTCAAGGGAAAGTATGAGAAAAATGGGGAGCTTATCTATAGTAGATTAGCTAGTCAATAGTACGGGTTTGCCTACTGCTACTACTAAAGTTTTGGGTCCCACCTATGGAGACTTATGTCCAGACCAAGGAACCAGTTGAGCATTTCAAAACCTTTAAGGCTCGCTTGATGTTGCATGGGTTTCTCAAGGAGGTGGCTTACAGAGCCTACCCTCTGACCTTGAGGGACCCACAAGGATGTGTTTTGGCTCCCTAACACCATTCTCCATTGGAAACTTTGAAGAACTAGCGCACCTATTCCTCACACACTTCATGGTCAATAGGAGAAGAAGGCGCCCTACCGCCTTCGACCTCACAGTCAAACAGAGGGAAGATGAAAACCTAAAAACCTATCTGGCTTGGTTTAACAAGGAGTGAATGACTGCGGAGGACCTAGATGAAAAGATCACCCTAGTAGCACTCCTCGAGGAAGTTTGATCCAAATTGGCGTTCATGGCAGAACTGGCCAAAAGGAACCCCACGACCCTCCGAGAGTTCATGGATCAAGCCGAAAACATCATAAGCGCCGAGTATATCCTCTACACATTGGTCAAACCTAGATGACAAGAGCTAGAGCTAGCCGATAGGAAAGGGAAAACCCAGACCAAAAACCACACCTAGGAGAAGGCTGAACAAAAGCAACGAGAGGTAAGGAAAGAAGAGCCCGCTGTAAGGAACTCGCCACACCAACATGACCTATCAACATTCACTATCAAGAAGGAGGATAAACAACAAAACTCGGAGGAGCGTCGGTACTACACTTACCATCAGTTGACCACCCACAGCATGGAGTAATGTCGTTCACGTTGGGGGACCAAGCTCCACCCAATACCCTCTGTCCTGTCAAGTGGAGCGGCTATGAAGGCAGCGTTCTCGGGAGAGGAGTCTCAACAGAGGATATCAGCAAAGGAGGAGAAAGCCCGAGAAAGAAGGAAGCCAAGTGGGGACACCGCATGCCTGCTGCAATGCCGTTTAAGGGCTTCTTGGGGGAAACTGTTCAACCGTTGGGGACAATCACTCTATCTATCTTGGTCGGCAACCCACTCCACACCGCCTCAGTCATGGTCAACTTCTTAAATACTAAGAGCTCCCTCGTCCTATAATGCCATCATCAGCTAACCAACGCTTAACAAAATGAATGAAATTACCTCCACCTACCACCTAAAGGTAAAGTTCCCAACGACCCAGTGGGTAGGTGAGCTCTAAGGAGAACAAGCATCGGCAAGAGAATGCTATGCTTAGCTCTTGTCATCACACGAGTTGTCCAGACTAGGGGGAGGAAATGGGGCGCTTAAGAAGGAAAAGGAAGAAGGACCTCAGGTTTTTTATTCTCTTTTGTATAAATTCATTCCCTTTTTTATGAACTCTACTTAATGAAAGCGTTAGTTCTTTTTTCAGGAAGTCAATGAAATGAGTCTCCAACTGCAATTACTTCTAAACTCCAACTCTACATCAAACAATTACCTCCCAACGGGGTAACAAAGGGATGAGTGTAATGCCAAATGGCTACTCTACCTCTCCCTCAATGGAGTGCGAGTCTATCCTCAGCAGCTGGCACACATTACCTTCCTTGTGGGTGTCGACCAACGGGAGCAGGTCCAGTCAACATACTGCCTGAACATACGATCTCCCCTCGAGGTACTAAAAGGTGGGATGAGACAAAGACCATCTCAACCCTCCCATGGGGGAGAGGGTGTCTAGCCCTAAGGTTGCTCGAACATAACCGGCTCCACCATGACGAAGAGTGGGCGTAGCTCCAACTTGGCCCTACTCCTCTTTCCTGCAATGTCAATGGATAGGAGCGGGTCTAGTCAGACATATTACCTGAATAGACTACCTCCACGTAAGGTTCAACAGGCAGAACTAACCCCAGGTTAGACCAACCTCCCCTGCAACGGAGAACTGTGCCAGCCTTGAGACTGCCCAAACATTGACCCCATCCTGTCAAGCAAAGGGATTACGAGCTCCCTAGGGGGCTAAAAGGTGAGGATGTGGCTTGAAGCTCCTGTACCCCTCTCTCGATGGAGTGTGAGATAGTCCCAAGACTACCTGTCTCAATCGTAGAAGACATCACATTCCCTAAAAGTGAGCAGAGATCCTGAAATCTCACCATGTCGAAATGACAAGGCAGGTTGGTAATTGTCCAATAAAGTATACATATATATATGGGCTTTGATTTTGTAGCGTGTCCACAAAGAATCTGTGCGAGTGCCGGCTTACACGCCACTCACCCCCTCTTGCTGACAGCGAGGGTCAACGAGGTGCCCTCGGTCTTACAAACCTTGTGACCTCTACAAAGAATCTGGGAGACTTCTTCCAAGGCCTTGCTTATGCAGCGCGGAGCCTCAATAGGAGTTAAAACCAAGAAAGACATCACGTAAAAGGAATCTAATGGGGTGAAGGCTTACACGCCACCCATCCTCTCAAAGGATCTAAGCCAGTTCTAGCTTACGCGCTGCTCACCAAGAGTGAGGATCAACTAAGTCAACCCAATTTTACATGCCATGAGATTTCTGCAAAGGCCTTGCATGCACAATGTAGTGCCCAGTAGGAGTTGAAAGTGAACAAGACATCACGTAAAGGAACTCAAACAAGTATTCAGTCCTCACAAGGATAAGTTGAAGAAGAAGTCGTTACACTTAGTGGGGTGCCGACTGCCACCTGAAAGGTTATTAGTTTATAAAGATTGAAAGAAAAAGGTTATGTCTCAACAAGCAACCAACATAATATTGCCCACAAGGGGCATGCACAAAGCACAAGCAAGCAATATGAAAAAAGATAAAGTTTGAAAGTATAAATGGAAGAAAGTTTCATTCATCAACTGTCAGAACAATTACAAAGAAATATTACAACATATCCGCAAGAAACCATACAAAGATAAAGTCAAAGTAATCAGCTAGCTACACTGAGCTCGGCGGGGTACCATAGGCAAAAAAGGTGGTATTGATAAGGTCACCAGAGCGGAAACATCACAAAAGTATAGAAGGGCCGTAGGATAGGAATCGCCTCGAAGATAAGCTCGATGACAAAGGGGCCAGAAGCAACCTCAGTCAACTCAAGCTCCCAAACCACACAACCATTGAGGACAATCAAGGGGGCAAATTAGCCTCAATCAAAACCACTTCCTCATAGGCTATGGGCCCATGTGGAAGTGACAATAGAGGCCACCCCTCAATGGACTCCACCAAAGAAGGCGGGATAGTAAAGAGCTCAAGTTGAAGGTAAAACCCTCCGCGGTCTCCATAAAAGCCCCCCATCAGTGCAAGCACCCCTTCTTTCTCCTCCCTTAGCCGGCAAGGAAGTGTCTAAGCTTGAGCATGCTTAGGACATCAGAAATCTCCTTCTATAATCAGGCCTAGGGGAGAAGCCCAGCTTCACCCAGGATAGGGGCAAGCTGAGATGTAAGGACAAAATATAAACTGCACAGGGACTTTGGAGAAAGAAAAATCCATCGAATGGTCCAACCGCAGGATTGAGAGCATGCCTTCTTTTCAAGGCATCTCCTGGTGATAAAAAATGACACAGCTTTTAGAAAGACATTCTCTAAAAGCCTTGAGAAACTACCAAGAACATGCCTCCACAAAAGCCCACCACAGTTGTAACAACCCGCTCGAAATTCAATGGTAGAATTTCTATAGACTTTAGGAATCTTGTGAAAACTTCTTAAGTTTTCGTGAATCGGCTAATCGCAAAGGTTTTAACTTGTCAACATAGTCAGTATTATCACTCGCTATGGTGCCTGAAATGCAATTTTAATTGTTTGAGCTAGTTAGAAGTGTCAGAATACATTATGGTCTATGCCACTAGACTTAGTTGATTATTTAGAATTTTATGGCCCAATAACTCATTTTCATAATTTCAAACGAAATGCCTATTTGAAACTGTGAAATTATTTTTAGGGGCACTTCATGGTTGAGTTTTGGTAAATTATTTTCACTGTAAGTTAATATGAATATTTAGAACTTTTTAGTACTAAGTTTATTATGCATTTTTGGAGTGAATAGTAACCTTGATAAGCGTACTAAGTGCAGTGTTTTCAAAATCACGGTGTGGAATGTCTAAATTAGGTTAGAGAAGTTTTATTTCAACACTTGGAAAGATCTTAGCCACATGTAGTGAATAGTATTAGAAACTTAGTACAAAGAGTAACCATTAGATGGATTTGTGAAGGAAATCAAGGTGTGAGATCATGCCCCCTAAGCAAAACTTTTTTTCATCTGATCAACCAAATTAAGCTAGATCAAAGAGGGTTTCAACCCTAGTGAAACCCTAAATGGTTGAAATATAGTTGAAACCCCAAAATTTTGGTTGAAACCGAAACCCTAAACAGTTTCCCCAAACCCTAAAGTTGGCATTCAAACCCCTTTTGATCCAATTTCTAGCATTGTGTTTAATCACTTGATTAAATTACTTCCACATGCTATTAATTTCTCAAATTTTTGTTAAGACATCATTATCCAACCTTTTAAAACCTTGGAAATTTGATTGGGTCAAGAAAAATTAGATTTGGGCTTGATAACATCTCAAACCCTAACCAAACCCCATTTAAACCCCAAATTGAAGTCTACTTGGTTGAGGCCCACCAAGGCCCATGAATTTGGCCACCTTGTCAAAGCTTCTTGAAGAAGTTTCCTCCCCCACATGGGACACCATCCACTACCCTTGGCTACACCCAATAGTTCCTTGATGTGATGGAGAAACCCACCTCATCAACCTCCATACCTCATAGCTTCTGCAAGCAGTCCTTTCCCCTCACTATTCTCCACTTTATGTCACATAGCCACCTCCAATCAAGGGTCATTCAAACCCATATCTTCCCCCTCCAAAAGTCTAGAGTCGTGCAAGACACAATTCTTTCCCTTTAATCACATCTTCACCCCGTTCTTAGAGAGAAACCCAAAAGAGCTCTCTAGGGCAAATTTTTGGGTCTTTTTATGTAGAGATTTTTGACCCTTTGTAGGTATCTTCACACGATGAATCTTCATCAAAGTTGTTCCTATTTGAGTATAGTTTCTGTAGATATATTATTCGTATCATTATGTGGTCATTTGGTTGGTCAAACATATTTTTAACCATGGAGAGATTATTCTGGGCGTGAAACTAGAGAGTATGTTATGTTTTGAGATTTTTGACCAAGCTAATGGACATATCTTGGTCCAAAATTTTATGGAGTGTTGTTAGCATGTGTTTGAGAGTGTTCATTGAGGTTTTGTCGCATGACTAAAGCTTTTGATGATAGATTTTTTTTAGATCTAGAAACTTGAAAACTGGAAATGGAAAAATAGTTTTTATTTGGAGAAAGTTTGAATATTTCGTGGTTTTATCTTACTCTAAAGTTTTGATATTTTTATATGATGATCCTAAGTATCTTATTTTCATGCTATAGTATTATTTTGAAGATATTTAGTATTAGTTTCAAATATATGATTTTTCTATGCAAGAGGATTCCAGTTAGGCCTAAGATTTGATGTTTTGGGTTAGATCCATGTTTTATTGATTTTTACCCATGTGATTTTAAGTTTGATGGTTGGATATTCTTTAGAACACATTTTTAAACCATGTGATATTTTAGTTTGAATATCTCATCTTTTTAAGCATGGATCAAGAGATTGATCAAAGCTAGTTAAGAAAAAAGTATATGTTTTTAGACTAAGTGTAAAACCAAAAACTCCAAGTGTTATTTTGTGATTCTGGTGACTTTAGTTTGATGATTTAAAGTATGGTTGATCTTAGGATGATGTTATGAATATGTTGGAAGTAAGATTTGATTTTTTTGGAATTCTTGAAAATGTTTTGATTTAGGGTCAAAAGCTTGTGATTCAAGGGTTTGGATCTTTTAACAAAAGTTTGGTGTCGATTATTATATTTTTCTAAATGGATGTTTTAAGTATGGTTTTAAACTTAGGATAGGAAGATCATTGTTGCAAAATTTTGGTTTAAGCATGAGTTTTGAAGTTGGAAGGGAATTGCAACAAAAGTCAAGAGAAATGGCCTATTGATGTTTCGGTCATAGTGTATTTTTCATAGTTGTGATTTATTTTAAATTTTTTTGAGTTGATATTTGAGTTTAGGACAAAATTTACATTCCTCGTTTTGGAAATTTTTGAAATTAGGATGTGAAATCCTTAAGTTAGGGGTAAAATGGTCATTTTCCCATATGTAGAGGGTAAAATAGTAAAATAGTAATTTTACTCTAATTTGTCTCTTTTACACATTTCTAATTGTTAGTAATTAAATTTCTAACTTTTAGAATATCCTTTTACAATTCCTCGTGTTTCACGCTTTATTTTCATAGAACACAACGAACGAGGTAAGTTAGCTCTTAAATCTACTATTAGTTTACTATGTATGTGTGATGGGTAAGGAAACTGCAGTTTATATTTGTATGTTACCATATATGCCATGATATGCCATGTCATTACCTGTTTATCTGTTATGCATGATTTATTATGTCATGAATATTTATCTGTTACACAATCTATTCTATCATGTATTGCTATATGTTATAAGTATGCCATTTTAAGTATTGTTACATGTATGTCATATCATGTAATATTCATCGTTGCACGTATGTCATGTTAAGTATGATATATATTACATGTTAGGTCATGTTACGAAATATTTCCATCTCAAGTAAGTGATGTCTTTCCAGTTACATTCAAGTCAATTATGTCTAGGATACTCGCGATGTAATCATTATGATACCACCTGCCCTTATCTTTATTATATGGGGTATCACAGTCTACTTTATTATAACTATGAGATACAATCGGGAGTTTAAGGTCCATTGCATAAGGCATCGACGTAAAACATCTGCACCATTTCCTTAAGAGGTTTTGGGTGGCTTTCGTGCTGAGGACTAAAGTCAATTCTAATGTGGGGCTAGTGGGTTGTGGTGAGAAAAAGTTGCCAGATGATTTTGAGCATATAGATGGCGGGTGAGACTCTCCTGTCATCTTAGATACAAATAGGTACGAACTAAAATTTATATGGACATGATGAAAGAAAGGGAGCTGGAGGGAAGACTCTCATAATCTCATCTCCCTTCTCTCCCATACAAAATAGGCTTGAGGTTTGATTTGGAGCTATGAAGCTTAGTCTTGAGAAAGGCAAATTCCAACTTGATATTGCCTATGGGGTCGACATTGATATTGCAAAACAAATCTTCCATATCATTAAGAAAAGTGCGCATTCGCCAAAAAAAAAGGTTACCCTTCGGACTATGGATTATAGGCCATCAAGACCTATTGTCACGAGATTATACGTATTGCAACTAAAGAACCCTTTTCATATAATATATATATATATATACACGTTACTACCCTTGTAGTCAAACTTCGGCAGAATACTTATTGAATTGAGATGGGCTTGACTTTTAAAATTCAGACAGATATTTTAATTTGGGTTTATTTTTAAATAGACTTTTGATTGAGTTAGAATTGTGTTTAGGGGAATATTAAGTGAATGTCGACGATTTTGGGAAGTGATGGTAGCTTAGAGTTATGAGCATTTTTAGATTTTTTAGAAAATAAGCTATTTTAGTATTGAAAAATTCTATACAATATACTATCATCCCACTCTCATCATACCATGTAAGATGTGGTATGTTTATCACCATTGGATTATCTTTTATTGGATGATTCTTTATCATCCAATGATAATAAAATGAAATATATTACATAGTGGGATGAAAATAGGAAGAAAGTATGGATTATAGCATTACTCTTTAGTATTTTAGGCTTAAATATCAAAATTTGTGGTTTATTAGAGATTTAAGTAAGTTATGTGTCTATTTTATAGGCAACGATTGATTTTCATTTGGCACTATTGTGAGGAAATTTAGAGAAGTTAAAAAGTCTGCGTAAGCGGGGTTCCTATGCTAGATGTGATGACCCGCTTTTACGTGTATTTTCACTGAAGGGTTGTTTCTAATTTAATTAATATATTGGTTTATTTATTTTAAATTATTGTGTTTTAAATTGGTTTTTAATTTATTTGAGGTTGTGTTTAATTTATTTAGTCGTTTTACGGTTTTTAATGTCGTTTTCGAAGGATCTGTTTTGGTTTCCGGAGTGAGGACTGCACCTCATTTCTTTTCCCTCATCTTTTCTTTTTCTCTTTTCTTTTTCTTCTTCTTTCTCTTTTTCTCTTTTCTTTCCTTTTCTTTTTCTTTTTCTTTCTTTTTCCCTCCCCTTTCCCGTGCGTTTTTCCCCCCTCCCCCGTGCGTCTCTCTCTCTCTCCTCTCCTTCACGCCGAACACTCCAACCGCCCAGAACTTGGGCGATTTGCTCCCCACCTCATCGCCACAGAGGAAATGCGAGCTGAGCATTTCCAGGAGGGACTACACCCTGATATACGCCGTATGGTGGTCAGTCACCGAATATCCACTTTTCAGTGCAAGCCCGGGTTTATGCTGTCACACCCGGAGATGTGGATGATGAGGCGCCAGCGACCCATGATGCTGGAGTAATTACAGGTATGGATTTAATTTAATTTTATGTTGGATTTGATTTTTGTTGTGCTTTGATTTCTTTGTGTATTTGGATTTCATGGGTTATGTGTTTGGTTAAGAGAGAGTCTGTTTATATGAGTTTTATGCTTGCACTTTGTTTGATTCGGGTGCTTCACAGTCATTTGTATCTTCCATGTTTGCTCGGATGTGTAATTTGGTCATAGAACCTTTGCCGAAGTCATTGGTAGTGGCTCTACCCAATGGTGAAATGGTGTGGTGTTCTAAGGTTGCTTTGGGATGCCCATTAAATTTTGATGAAAGGTTCTTGGATGCTGATTTGGTGGTATTCAAGCTGTTGGGTTTTGATATCATTCTCAGGATGGATTGGCTATACCAATATTCTGCGAGTATTAATTGCAGAAGTCGGGTAATTACCTTTCAGCTTCCAGATGGTGATTGTCTAGAATTTGCGGGGAGTAAGCTAAAGGAAAAGCCGGTAATTGTATGAGCAATTCAAGCAAAAAGAGAGATTGCATGGGGAGTGGAACCTTCTTAGTTCAAATGGTGTCTACGCCGTCTGAGAAGAAGTCTTTGGTAGACATTCCAGTTGTGGAAGAATTCCCCGATGTGTTTGTGGATGACTTGCCTGGGCTACCTCCTGTTCAAGAAATGGAGTTTGTTATAGACTTGGAACCTGGAGCGGCTCCTATACATAAAGCTCCTTACCGCATGGCACCGGCTGAATTAAAAGAGTTGAAGACTCAGTTGCAAGAGCTGGTAGATAAGGGGTTCATTCAGCCTAGTACTTCGCCGTGGGGTGCGCCAATTCTGTTTGTTAAAAAGAAAGATGGAACCCTCCATATGTGCATTGATTATCGGGAATTAAAAAAGGTGACCATCAAGAATAAATATCCTCTTCCACGGATCGATGATTTATTTGATCAACTTCAAGGAGCAGCTGTGTTATCAAAGATAGATTTGAAGTCGGGATACTACTAGTTGAGGATAAGGGATAAGGATGTGCCCAAAACTGCTTTCAGGTCGAGATATGGGCATTATGAATTTAAGGTGATGCCGTTTGGATTAGCCAATGCCCCTGCTGCTTTCATGGATTTAATGAATCGAGTATTTCGACCTTACCTGGATTCCTTTGTGGTAGTATTCATTGATGATATTCTGATTTATTCCTGAGATGTTGACAAGCATCTGTATCATCTTCATCTAGTTCTTGGGAAATTGAGAGAACACCAGTTGTATGCCAAGCTCAGCAAGTGTGAATTCTGGTTGGAGGAAGTCAGATTTCTTGGGCATGTGATTTCCCGAGACGGAGTGACTGTTGATCCTAGTAAGGTGGAAGCCATTTTGTCAAGGCAGCGTCCGACTACAGTGCACGCGATCTGGAGTTTCTTGGGACTTGCCGAATATTACCGAAGATTTGTGGAGGGTTTTGCTCGCCTATCCGGACCTCTCACAGCTTTGACTCAGAAGAATGCAGAATTTGTTTGGTCAGATAAGTGTGAGAGAAGCTTCCAAGAATTAAAGAACAGGTTGACGACAGCACCAGTGTTAGCGCTCCCAGAACCGCATAAGCCATTCATAGTCTTTAGCGATGCGTCTAAATTCAGATTGGGTTGTGTCCTTATGCAAGAAGGACGGGTTGTTGCTTATGCATCTCGTTAGCTAAAGGACCATGAGAGAAATTATCTGACGCACGATTTGGAATTGGCTGCGATTGTTTTTGCTCTCAAGATCTGGCGACACTTTTTGTATGGGGAAGCTTGCAAAGTATACACTGATCACAAGAGCTTGAAGCACTTGTTTTCTCAAAAGAATCTGAACATGAGGCAGAGACAATGGCTGGAGTTAATCAGTGACTACCAGTGCGAGATTAAGTATCATCCGGGGAAGGCAAATATAGTTGCTGATGCTTTGAGCCGAAAATCGCACTTAGAAGATGAAGCCGAGCCGTCAGAATTGGATTCTTTGCTTTATGGGATGAGAAGACTCCTTATTGAAAGTTCACAACAAGAAGAGATTTTATCTTCAGTTCTTGATATTCGGGTAACTGATTTTGAAGAATTGAAGACTCTTCAAAGGAAGGATCCGAAGCTGCTGGATATCAGAAAAAGAGTCAAAAAATCTCGAGGGCCGTTGCACTATAGTATGGATAAAAATGGAATTCTTTGGTTCCGAGATCGTAGGGTGGTCCCCAAAGATTCAGAATTCAAGCAGCGGATCATGGCAGAAGCTCATGCGGCCCCTTATTCAGTTCATCCCGGCAGTACAAAGATGTACCGAGACTTGAAGAAAAATTATTGATGGGATGGAATGAAGAAGGATATTTCCTTGTATGTTGAAAAATGCCACACATGTCGTCAAGTCAAGGCCGAGCATCAAAGACCCGTAGATATGCTCCAACCCCTCCCTATTCCTGAGTGGAAGTGGGATGACATCACGATGGACTTTGTAGTGGGTTTGCCGAGGATGCCTAGTGGGAAAAATTCTGTTTGGGTGATTGTTGACCTGTTAACGAAGAGTGCTCATTTCTTGCCTGTTAATAACACCGATTCCTTGGGTAAGTTGACACGCTTGTACGTGAAAGAGATAGTGCGGCTGCACGACATACCAAAGAGTATAGCGTCGGATCGAGACCCAAGGTTCACGTCTCAGTTGTGGAAGAGTTTGCAGGCAGCATTGGGTACTAAGTTGAAGTTCAGTACTGCATATCACTCGCAGACAGACGGCCAATCAGAGCGCACCATTCAGACCCTTGAAGACATGTTGCGAGCATGTGTCATGGAATTTCAAGGGAGTTGGGAAAGCCATTTGCTGCTCATAGAGTTTGCATATAATAATAGCTTCCATGCGACCATTCAGATGGCTCCCTATGAAACTCTTTATGGGAGGAAGTGCAGATCACCTTTGTGTTGGGATGAAGTCAGGGAGAGTAGGATAATTGGACCCGAAATAATTCAAGAGATGCAAAGCCAAGTTCGGATCATCAGGGATAAAATGGCGGCAGCTCAGAGTCGTCAGAAAAGCTACGCTGATACTAGGAGGAGAGAGTTATCTTTTGAAGAAGGTGATTGGGTTTATCTCAAAGTCTCTCCCATGAGAGGAGTTAAGTGTTTTAGTAAGAAGATGAAATTGGATCCGAGGTATGTCGACCCTTTTCAGATTCTGGAGAGGTAGGGTCCGTCTCCTATATAGTTGCTTTGCCAGAATATTTTGGGGATATTCATGATGTCTTTCACGTATTGTCCTTGAAGAAGAGCTTTGGACAACAAGAGCCACGCTTTGTCGACCCAGAGAGTATTCAGTTGCAACCGGACCTTACTTATGAGGTTGTTCCGTTGCAAATCATGGATTGGAAGGAGCAACAGTTGAGGTCCAAGACAATACCTTTGGTTAAGGTGGCATGGAGAGATCCGTTAGTTCAAGATTTCTCTTGGAAGTGAGTAGCGGACATGAGGGAGCAGTACCCATACTTGTTTGAGTAATGACGGTACGTATCTTAATCTTGGTCACAGGTGGTTTATGTGATATTATGTGGCTTGTTTTAAGTTGGTGTTTGATCTTGCAAATTTCGAGGACGAAATTTGTTTTTAAAAGGGGGAGGATGTGATGATCCGCTTTTACGTGTATTTTCACTGAAGGGTTGTTTTTAATTTAATTAATATATTGGTTTATTTATTTTAAATTATTGTGTTTTAACTTGGTTTTTAATTTATTTGAGGTTGCATTTAATTTATTTAGTCGTTTTACGATTTTTAATGTCGTTTTCGGCGGATCTGTTTTGGTTTCCGGAGTGAGGACTGCACCTGATTTCTTTTCCCTCATCTTTTCTTTTTCTCTTTTCTTTTTCTTCTTCTTTCTCTTTTTCTCTTTTCTTTCTTTTTCTTTTTCTTTTTCATTTTCTTTCTTTTTCCCTCCCCATTCCCGTGCGTTTTTCCCCCCTCCTCCGTGCGTCTCTCTCTCTCTCCTCTCCTTCACGCCGGCCACCGTGCATCACACCACCACCACCAATCTCTTCCCCTCCCTCCAGTGAACCACCCCACAAATTTCCACCGCCAACGAAGCCGCCGTTTAGCCCGAAAACCACCTTCAAGCCAAGCGGCTTTTGCTCCGATTTGCCGCCGTCGCTCCACCTCCGGCCACCACCTCTTCACCACTTCATCACCGACTCCTTGTCGTCCTAACCCACCCATTTCCGGCCTCATTCCGTCGCCGGAACAGCTCCCACGAGCTAGTTTTCGATTTGGGTATTTCAGCCCTTCAACCACCATTTTCGCCGCCACCCACGGCCAAACTCCACTTCCCTTAGCTTCATAAACATCCTTAGACCATTCCCTATCAATCCCGAGCTTTGGTTTGTCCCCGTTCAAAAGTGGGTATGTTACAACCCACGGCCACAGTGAAATTTCACTGTTACGTTGCTTTTCTTCCGCCGTTTGCAACGCCGCGAGCTTTCAAAAAATACCATATAGCGTTGTAAGTATTTTCTATACCCTACTTTTAGATTTAAATAAATTTTGCTCATACAATAAATATTTGCTGTTGGTTGGCTCATTTCGAACTGAGTCCGAGGAGTTCGGGGGTCAGATGGATGGAGGACGGAGTTGCTTGATTTATTAATTTATGGTTGGTTAGTTGTTTTGTGCATTGAAATTGCATTTACATGGTGCATGCACGTGCGTTTTATTTAATTTGAGAAAATCTTATTTTATTGGCGTAAGTGGATTTTCGGGTGCTTGCGTGTCACAAGCCCAAGCCGGGATGGGTTATTATCCCGGTGGAGCTCCTGTGGTCACTCGGGAGTGTAATATACTGAGTGACGTCCCCTGAGTTGTCGCTGGACTATGACAGGAGTGAGGGCTAGGGGATGCTTGGCTACGAACGCGCCGGACGCGGAACTGGGCATCGCTCTACACACCGACTCCTTGGCCCTTCGTTGGTGAGGGCTAGAGGATGCTTGGCCACGAACGCGCGGGGCGTGGAACTGGGCATCGCTCATTTAGGTGTCACACACGTGGTTGTTAGCTGCGGTGTGGCACAGGAGCCAGGGTGTGCGGATGACCCCTAGGGGAGGTCATGGTGCATACGGATTAATTGGTTAATGGTTTGAGTTTGATATGGGTCAAATGTAACTTTTGGCGTGATATTTGGAAAGGATATGTTTTTGGGCCAAATGGGATTTTTGGCGTGTGTGGAAAAATATGATTTTATGGATTTTGAGCATTGGCATCCTTTCATGCATATTGTTTGAGTTTTATATGTTTTTATCTAGTGGTGTTTGGATTTTACTTACCTGCGGCACCATTTTTGGTTCCGTAGATTTTGGTGCAGGGTTCGAGGAAGAGGAGGAGGCTGAGCCCCAGGATGCAGCTCCGCCGGAGTGCTGAGTTAAAGTCTATGCTTTGTTTTCGGCTTTGAAAATATATTTGTGTTTTGTAATATTTTATTATGTATGTTTTAAACAGCTTTGTTTTAAATTAAGAAAAATTCTAGTACTTAGTTATATGACTTTGCTATCCACTGCGTGTTTCTTCATGCACATTTGTTGCTTATACACACACTTGACACACGTCGTTAGGGTGGTGACCCGTGATGTCACCATCCGAACGTCTCGACTTTCCCGTGTCCGTGCGTAGGGATTTGGAGGCGTCACACTAGACATTACAAAAAGCAATTGGACTGAGATTGATTTTATGAAAAATATGCATGTTTTGTTATGAAAAGAAATTTGAAAGAGCTTTAGTTAATGTTTTGCATTACTCATGAAATATGTACAAAAGAGAAAATATTTTCTATTATAACTGGTGTAGACATGAGCTATTTTTTGAATTCTGTCTCTAAGCTGTGCGAAAAGGAGCAAATATGAAAATTTGTGCACGATCTAATTCTGTTGTATTCTAATTATGTTTTGTACTTTGATATGATGTGATGTGACCTTTAAAAACCTCTAGCATGACATTCTATTTCTATTCTATTCTGACCTTACCATGGGTGTAAAATTGTGGCTCCTGATTGGATTGATACCAACTTTTCTGTTTTTAGTGCACCCACTTTGGAAGCAAAAATGCTTTTCTATATGGTCTTTCCTATGTGCACACTCGGGGCTCCAAGAATAATAAGGGAAAGATTTCACATTATGTTTCTGCTTGGTTGGCCGCTGGAGTTTCCATAACTCTACCACGGGGGTTAAACATGGAATTTTGTTTTGATATGATGTTTCAGTTATTCAAAAGGAATTTTGAATAAGAATATTTCTAAACTTTCGCTCTAATATTTTTTGTAACATGTTCTAATTATGCATTCTGAATTTTGTAAATGCTCACGTTTACATAGTAGTATATATTCTCTGCTTACTGAGTTGTTGATAACTCACCCCTTATCTTCACAATATTTTTCAGATAATTTTGGTGCTCAAGAGTAAGAGATGTTAGCAAGGTTTGATGATCATAGAGGAGTAAGTG
Organism: Carya illinoinensis; assembly: GCF_018687715.1. Taxonomy (NCBI): domain Eukaryota; kingdom Viridiplantae; phylum Streptophyta; class Magnoliopsida; order Fagales; family Juglandaceae; genus Carya; species Carya illinoinensis. The sequence continues at coordinate 24,514,133 of NC_056766.1, read as the reverse complement.
CCAAAGGGTACAAGTATTTATTAGAGAGTCCTATTTGCTAGATTTATTATTTTATATTATTTTGATATTTTGACTCATGGATATTTCTTAGTCTTTATGGAGACTCAAATTTATTTTATTGAGGTATTTCCGTGTGTTGAACAAATAAGTTAATATTTTTATGGAGTCTCTGGGTATATATATAATTGTGTTATTGGAAATGATTTGAAGTAATAGGAGTTAACTCTCCTGACCTTTGGGACCGAGGCGTTAGACCCTTGCCTTTAGCCAGGCTGAGAAAATATCTTCTCTTCTCGGGACTAGCACTTGCAACAAACGGTATGATTCTCTTTCATTTGGTATTGATCTAGATAGCTAGACCTTTCTGCTAAGCTTATGCAATCACTTCCAAGTCCTCCTTGAAACTTCTATGCCTGCATCCTCTTTGTGGAAATCAGGTGAGGTACAAACCTTCCCAATGTCATAAACTTGGCGAAGTACTTCTCCATAGTTAGACTGCCCTAAGTCAAAGATGCGAATTGTTGTGCTTTTTGTTGTTGGATAGAATATAGGAAGAATCTATTATCGAATTCTTCTTTGAATCTTTCCCATTTCGATGCAACAAGGGTTACTAGTTCTCTCGTTAGAAACTATCTTTGGATATGCAACCAAATTCTAGCTTCTCCTCGGAATAAGTATCTAGCATATAAAACCTTATGGTCCTCAATGCATCTGCAAATTTTATATGTCCTTACGAGATCAATAATCCATTTTTCTACCCTTAGAGGTCCTTTATTACCAGAAAAATTTGGGTAACGGTGGATCAAGAATTTCTCATAGGAACAACCCCTAACTTTTGGTATAGGTGCATGCACTTGCTGCTGTTGTGATGTCTAAGCAGGTCAGTCAGCAGGTGTATAGGTTCAATAAATCCTTGTTCCCTATCCATTAGGGGATTTTGATTTTCTTGATGGATATCTCCACTAGGGTTCTGAGGTATCCTACCACACATCATGTGTTACTTCCTAAAATACATGGGCACGCATATTAAAACCATGTGCTAGCTTTTATATACCAAGAAATTCAAGCCTAACAAAGACTAAAATTTTAATCCAACATCTAGTGCAATTCCTAAGGACATGGGTTTTAACCTAGAGACGTAGTGCTTTGATACCACCCTTTGATGCCACCCTTTGATGCCTCCAGATTCTACTTGGGATTGGACGCTCTAAAGCGTCAGGACATGCAACCTCCAGATTCTACTTGGGATTGGACGCTCTAAAGCGTCAAGACATGCAACATAAGATTACATGTCTCTGTTCATGACAATCAGATATGCAAATGACCTAGCATGCATATAACAATATGCAATACTCTCAACGGATAATTATTTCTTTGAGCAACAAATACTATGCACCAAATAAGATATATCCCAAAAAATTTAAAACATAATACATATATATTAGAGTGATAGATGTTCTGGATTACAACATAAGTCCAAAAGGTCTATAATCACAAAAGTACTGGAGAGAGACCTCCATAGGTACATGCATAAACTAAAAAAACTACTAGGCTAGTCCATCGAGTAGCTTGCACAACTCGGTCAGGAATGTCGTAATACTATCTATGAATCGGATCACAGAGGTTACGAGCTCTGCATCTTGTTTGCTCTGCCTAGTCGACATTCTTCAGTCAACCAGCGTTCGTTGTATCTCCTAGTCCGTTGTATCATTTCAGGAGGAATGGTAGTTGGGATTACCATAGTAAGATTTAAGTACAAATCTCAACAAGTTAATAAAGAATTTAACTAATAGTTTAAATATGCATGCATGACAATAAAAACATGATGCATAACATGATCATAAATATGATTGATATGACTTGACATTTAACATGATGTGTACTGACCTGACTTGAACTTGAACGTGAACTGAACATGCATTGAACTTGAACTGATTGAACGTTTAAATAACATAAGCATGAATGTGAAGTACATAAACTTGAAATCTTGTTTATTAAATAAGCATGATTAATAAAAGTAACCATGTGGGTGCAACACAGTTCTCCTTGAGCCATGTGTCCCTATCAATTACCGCATCACAATATAGATATCTGCACCAGCTGTGACTACGTTAACATACGTACTAGTTCATAAGTATCTACACCTACTATGGAAAATGTAATGTATGTATCCCATGTTAGGTATCTGCACCAACACGAATGCATATAACATGAAATTGAAAGTAAGGGGGTACCATCTACGTTGGTGCCCATCTTCGCTCTGGTGATTAGTTAATTAGGTCTCATTCAAAACCCATTGATCTTTACCTTGCAATTTAGGGGATTTCACACTAATTTAGTCACTTCAACATGAACAAAGGAGTTCCACTAGGATATTACCCCACCCTAGCGTTTAAGGTTGTGATAAATGTAAACAGACTTGACTAACTTGAAAATACTATTTTCGAGACACATTTTGTACTCAAGACAAGATATGACATGAAATGAAAAGACAGATGATCTGAGGTAACGCAACATGACATGTGTGTGAGATGAATGACCTGGCATCCTGACATGGCATAACATGAAACAGATGATTGAGCTGAATTATTGCATTTTTAATGCTTTTGGAACCAATATATATTAATTCTTTCGTTACTTTATCTTTGGTTTTATATGGAAAAATGAATAAATCAAAATTGTGATTTTAATTGATTAAAAGCATGAATTTCTGCTCCAATTTTATCAACTGTTGATTAATATGGTTTATGGTATATATCGCTCGAGCAGCGGCTTCTGGCCGCTCGAGCGAAGTCAGGTAGATTCAAACGCTCGACTTCTGCTCGACAGTGGGCTCGAGCGAGTTGCGGGAAAAGAGATCGCTCGAGGAGAGGCATTTAGTCGCTCGAGTAAATTCAGGCAGAGTCGAACGCTCGATGTTCGCTCGACAGGCCGCTCGAGCGAACTTAGGCAGGTCGAACACTCGATGTTCGCTCGATACTCTGCTCGAGCGAATATCGTATTTTACAGATCAGGGTTTATTCCGCCATCAGAGTATATAAATGATTTTTTACATCTTATGGCCGACGGGTTGGCTGGGAAAACTCGATTTTGAGTAGAGAAACACTAAGAATTCATTATTTTCCATTGATTTTCATTCAGATTCGGAGAGGGGGATTCATACAATCAATCATTCACGCAGCTACACAATTTCCACTGGATCATTCGCTCACACTGCAGCAGATTGAAGAACTCCTTGAGGGGTCCAATTGCCACTGCAGCTCAGCCTCCTCCACCGCTTCGAATCTTCATCTCCATTCAATTGGCTTGTTCTTTTCAATTCCCTACTTGTTATTTCATTTCAATTTTGAGTTTCTGAATTATTTTGGAGAATTTTGATTTAGACGTTTGAGTAATTTATTTGTTATTTATGTAATTCATGTTATTTATTTTTATCGATTCGTTAAGCTTTCATTTTAATAGTGATTACAATTACGGTGGTTTAATTTGAGAATTTGTGATTTGAATATAATGATGAACCCTAGAACATTGATTTTGGGGCTTTTCAATTTTCAGTGCATGTTTTGTCAATTATTTCCTAATTTAGTTTAATTTTTAATTTAGTTTTATTAATTTCTGAGTTTAATTTATTAGTTCTTTACATTCCGATCCGACAATCAAAATCCAAAAATATGAATCTAGTCCAAGACTAGTGTCCTCTCCCATCCATTGCACATACCATCATTTTATTTTCTCTTTGTGAAGTTTTTTACCTTTTTCAACGAGTTTGATTTCTAAGTAACTTTTCCTGATGAGACGATATAGGAATTTATTCCTAATTATTACACGACATCCTACTACACTTGGGATAGCTTTAGTGCTACTCATTTTTGAGTGAGTCAACAGATAAACATTTCATAACATGACATAATATGAAATAAAAAACTTTTCTTGGCATGGCATAATGTGTAACAGATAAGTTTTGATTGATGGAATCTAATGTATAACAAATAAATATTGCATGATAGATTATAAGGTGTAACAGATAAACATTGTGTGCTAGAATATAATTTGTAACAGACATGCATGTAGTGTGACATGGCATAACATGGTATATATTATAACATAAGCAAATGGCATGAGGTAGGCATGTGACCCTTGCCCTAACCGAAGTCCCTCTTGTCTTCTTTCATCCATGGATTCTTCTAGAAGCCATCATGAGTGGTGTGCAGCTCTTCCCAAAGCCCCTCTTCACCTTCTTTATCATTACTTTTTGTAGAAACCTTAAAGCCTTATGAATTTGTGACAAATGGCCATAAGAAAGTTGGCTTCCATGAGGTTGGGCTTGTACTCTTTTAAACCGAATAACCGTTCTTCTCTCATGTGACTTCTTTTAGAAGCCATCTTGCATGCTTGCCTAGTGGCACATCACCTTGTGAACCAAATTTCCCATCCGCAAGGATCTAATGATTACATCATAGGGAAACTCAAGGGCCTTCCATCCAAGTGGCACCTCTTACTTAGTCCGAAACCCTACTTAGGTGTTTTTCCAAACCCCCATAAAGGGCCGAAAATGACTAAGTGTTGGGCTTCTTCCTTGGGCTTGGGCGCCTATTGCACCAACAAAACATGGCCTAAGTCAATCTTATACTCATAACTTCTCCAATTAGTGAGCTTAGACCAGGTTATCATAGAATAGGCAAGGTCTATAAATCCCCGCTAGTCTCTAATGCTCAGCTTTCACCCTTTGACATATAGCACATCTTTCGATGAAGTGGGTGATGTCTCGCTTCATTCCTTCCCACTAAAATTCTTTCATAAGATCCTAATCCATCTTCATACCTCCAGGATGTATCAAGTATGGTGAGAAATGAGCTTCAGCTAGTACTAATTCTAGCATTTCATATACCAAGCTCATGCCCCATTCCTTACTAAAGGATCTGGTGAGGATCTGTGGTGCCAAGGCTGCCAACCAGTTAGCAACACCCAAGATTCAATCAGGTTAGGCATGCAATGTTCACTAGGAAGTGCACATGTAAGGAAATAGATGTCTAGTTTGCAATGAGAAAGTAATGGTTTAGTTTAAATGCTAAACGTTATAGTACCATAAGTCTAAAAACCTTATATATATATATATATCTTACAACATCCACAAATCATTTTATTCCTTAGATAATTATACATATATCCAACTGTTTATACACCTAAATAAGGCTGGTTGAAATATGTGGTCACCTAAACAATAAATATAAATACAACTCCCATAAGTGAATAGGTTGTACAACAGAAACAGGCCTATGCACCTATTGCTCCGACTGGGTTGAAACTTCCTCATTGGGTATCCCTCTTGGATCTAGTTTTGTATCAAAGTCTATGGTTTTGACATTGAAACCATAGGTAGGTTAGACAGCTATAACAAAAACTTTAATGAGAGATAATGCTCATGAATATGCATAGTCTCATTTAACGAAATAAGTGAGCACATATATTAGTACATGGCAAGGAATCACCCTTTTAGGCAAAAACACGTATATTCATAAACATGTATTTTGAGGAGTTTCCCTATGTGCAAACTTAGTATATATTTACATATCACCAAGTCAAGGAATCACCTTCTTCTCTAGCACATAAAACTTATCATATTCATCATATAGATGTTCACATTCATCACATAAATATTTGTCATACAAACATCTATCGCCTGAAGAGTCAACAAGGGAAGCAGCTCCACCGTTTGAAATCAAGAAATTGCTCCCACCCGACCAACGTGCAAGCCGACTCACCTATCCCCAAATAGGTCAACACTCACACAGAGATTATATGTTACACTAGGCAATGTCTACCCAGCCAACCAACTCAAAGAACACACATGATACACCCGAGATCCTCCTTCCCATCTATCCGGTGAGACCAATACAATACCGTCCCACACCTAATCATCACACGGGATTCTCAAGTTTTCTTCTGACTCCATATGTGAGTGAATAAAAGCTCTTTAGTCTCGATTATCCCATTGCAGAATGATAGAGGCTAACTAGCAGGGTATGGTCTGTACATTCTTATGAGCTGTCCTACATCCAATCCTCATCTCTATCTAACTAAGGGTCTCCCACATGGCACTAGACCATACCTCTATGCTCAAACAATATGATTTGGGGAGCCAAAATCTTTTTCAGTAAACCCACTATGGATGTGACTCTTCAGATGGAGTGTGGGCTTTTGCGTACGATGCTGCCACCTCTTAAGCATTTCCGTGTAGACTTTGAAAGCTCGTACATGTCAATAAAGGTCTTGTCCTCGATTGTTGCTCGCCTCCAGCTCATTCTTTGCCTTTATACGTTAGGCTGCTTTTTTGAATTAGGAGCCTCTCCAACTTCTCATTCTCGCCCTAGTGCTTGCCCTTCCTTCCATTGGACTGGCTATACTTTGTAGACCTCCACTGCCTCATTTTCCACCCGCATTGAGAAAGGATCATCTTTGCCTTCCACTCAACAAGAATAGGCTCTCTCCTCTTCGCCTTCCTTTTGCTCCTGAATGGTGGTCTATTCTCTTTCACTAGCGTGGTCCTCACAACACTACTTGCTTGACAGTTAAAGTTGGTATTGGAGGTTTTAGTACGGGTGTTGCAATGACCCTTTACAACTTCTTGTACTT